>NC_048311.1:18948010-19219715 GCF_013100865.1 Trachemys scripta elegans
GCTGCCCGAGCACTACCGGCTTTGGGCAGCCCCCATGCCTCCGGACCCTGTGCCCCCGGAGTGGAAGTGCCCGGCCGGCGGCGCAGGGTCCAGAGGCATGGGGGCTGCCCGAAGCCGGTAGCACTCGGGCAGCTCGGCTCTTACAGAGTCAGGGAGCACAGCAGCCACCGGAGCCTGCTCTAAGGTAAGCCAGGGATGCCGGAAGCTGGGAGTATTTTTCCCGGACATGTTCGGCTTTTTGGAAATTCCCCCCAGACGGGGGTTTGATTACCAAAAAGCCGGACATGTCCAGGAAAAACCGGACATATGGTAACCCTAGGGTTCAGTCCTGGCAGAAAACCCACTCACAACAGGGTTCACTTGCATAATACGTATCTTTGTGTCTCCCTTTTCTCTTACATTCATGTGCACACGGAGCTGAAAACCGAACCTAGTTCACTAACTTCTGCCTCTCTGTCCATGTGACTCTCAGATCGTAGACCCTTTGGCCAGAGGCCGTCCATTCCGGCATCCGGATGAAGTCGATCGTCCTCGGACCCCTCACCCTGTTCTACCACCCCAGACGCCTGGAGTTCTCTCCCTGACCTCCTTCACCAGCGTGCGGTCGGGCTACACCCGTTTGCCCCGTAGGAAGCGGGAGTCTGTCGCCCACATGAGCTTCAGGGCAGCTGCGGCTATCCTCAAAGTGAGTTCTGCTTGTGAATGCGTTCACTAGGCAGCAGCTCAGCCGGGAACCTTCCTCAGAGACTCGTCCAGAGCACCCTTATGTCCTGTCCCTTGTGTGTTCTCAAGATCTGAACTGGAGCCCTTACTAAGGTTCTCCCAGGGCTCTGCAAATGCAGTCATTTTTTCCCCCACGACACTTAATGCAAGACCATTTGCCATTGCATTCTGGGACATTTTGCAGACCCCAAAATTTTTGTTTTGATACTTTTGCAAAATGTTTTGTTTGGACAACATACGCAATGTCAATCGACATATTGCAGTGCTTTATTTTAAGTGGAATTTTAGTTAAGAAGTTAAATGGTTTGAGTGAAGAATGAACTGTTTTAAGCAAATCAGCGTTGAATGGCGACCCTTAACATGTGAAGATTTTTCTGATTTCATTGCAAACATTGCATAAAAACCTAGTCATGGGTGGAGTTTCTGCTGGGGCCCGTTAACAGACCTGCTCTGGACTAGAGAATAACCTGGTTTCACAGGCAATATGAGCCGATATGGCTCACCTTGTAGACAGAGGTGGTTGAAAATTTTCTGACAAGAGTTTTCCATCAGACCATGCTGATTTGACAAAATCACAACACTTTACTGGAATGTGGGGTTTTCACTGACATTTTCATGGGGCCGTGATGGAGAATGTTACATTTTGAGAAGGCCAAAATGCTTAGACAAATTTGGAGATTTTGACTTTTTTGGGCCCGATTTCGGATAAAACCAGATTTCAGAATCTCTCTAAATTTTCTGCAGGATGGAAAGGCCAGTTTTGATTAGCTCTAACCATCGAGTTTGGCGACACATGTTAATGTACATTACTCTGCAGCAAGGCAGTTAAGCTCTGGAACAGGCTTCCAAGGGAGGTTGTGAAATCCCCATCACTGGAGGTTTTCAAGAACAGGTTGGACAAACACTGTTCAGGGATGGTCTCAGTTTGCTTGGTGCTGCTTCAGCACAGGTGGCTGGACCTGGTGACCCTGGAGGTCCGTTCCAGCCCCACATTTTTCTGACTCTGACTGAGAGTTCTAGTGTGGGCAGGACACACATTTGTTGTGTTTAGCTCGAGGCTGGAGTGTGATGGCTGCACTTGCCTTTTTACTGCGTGTTCTAATCTCTGATCCAACGATGAAGGTGTTTGTGTGGCTGGTACATAACTGGGATTCTGAGGCATGTTATGGAACCATCATTGCTTAAGTACTGCTGGGTGTTGGCGGAGGTGCATGCAACACTCTGCAAACCTCCCCAGCAGAGATCTGAAATGCTGACGGCTTCCTTCTTTGGGAAATCTGCGTGCAGATTCCCGGCCATCAGATTAATCCGCTTGGCCTTCAGCCCCAAAACTGCCTCCTGGTCCCCTGCTATAGTTTGGCAAGATACAGCTTTACTAGTGCATTTCATCACCCAGTGTTTTGCCTTTTCCTCCATGAAAGGGACGTTCAGTTTTGGAGCCCTTGGCATCGAAACAGAGAGGCAACAAGCGGAGCTTCCTGTATCCCAGCATCCTGGATGAGGACATGGTGGATGCTGCAGATACGCTGGACTCCTCATTCTTCAGTAAGGCAAGCATGGTTCCATGATATCCTAGCTTCATCCCCTCTCCCCTGCCGCTTTTCCTTGGGGCTGAGTCACCAGGTCTTGGACCCCCTGGGGCTGGTAATGTGAGACCCCAGACTGGCTCTGCTGAGACTCCAGTCTGTGCATGTTGATGGAAACGGGGGCTTCACTTCCCTAGCTGTGATATTTTGATTTACACCCAGTGTAAATTTCCCCTCTCTTCCCCCTTTTTATTTTAAATCTTTCTGACACTGGTGTATGGCATCCCAGGCTGTTACTTACAGGTCCCGTGCCCCAGAGAGCTTTTACTGCTTGGGACACTGACCTTGGCTTCTATTGCCCAACTCCGAATAATTCCCCCGCCCTCCCAATCACACTCTGTTAAACTTGTTGTTTTCACTGTTTTGGGTGTGTGTGAGGGGGTTGCTTAATATGCTGGGAGTGAGTTCAGTTTTGAGTAGCAGGGGGCCCAGAGGCTACAGTCTCTATTCGCAAGCAAAGGGGGAAATACACCTTAATTATGGTCACTGGTTTCTCCCTACGTACATCCTATCCCACAGCAGCAACACTCAGCCACATCTGCACCACGGGCTAGGTCAGCACAGTTATGGTGCTCGGGGATCTAGACTTCCATACCCCTGAATGGTGCAGCAAAGTCAGCTTAAGCTTTAAGCATGGCCCAGGCCTTCGATCTGATTTAGACTGTAAGGTGTGCGAGGCTGGGACTGTTTGTACAGCACCTAGTACAAAGGAGCGTCAATCTCTGCTGGTCCCTAGACACAACTGTAATAAAAATGATTGTAATAGAGCGTCTCCAGCGCTGCAGAACCCAGATCTGCTGTAAGTTCTTGGGACAGGAACCACGGCTTTTCCTTGCCCGATTTGTCAGACCCTGTTAGTGCTCGGTGAATCAAGGATCAGATACCACGATGCTGCACTAAGCATAAATCTCTCCATAGAATTAATGGTTGATCGTCCCCCATCATCCCACAAGGCCCTGTCCTGAAGCCAGGTCTGAGCCAGGAGCAAGTCTGGTTGGAGCACCATCGGGATCACTTCTCTGTCTGAGCTAGGCCATCACCCGCGTGTCTCTGCTGTGTCCTTCACAGATAGATGCGCACGAGGAGATGTATTCCATGCCGGACGACGTGTTCGAATCGCCACCCCTCTCAGCCGCTTACTTCCAAGGGCTTCCTCCTCTGGACGGCGCCCGATCCTCTGAGGTGGAGCAACCCGTTCTGTGAGTATCGGTTCTGGTTCGGGGCGGTGCCGCAGAGATTTGCCCGGTGCCCCTTAGACTGGACATGTGTTGTCCTGGATATTCTGTTCCTAGGTAGCTTCTGAGCTGGCCCATTGCACTGAATGGTGCTGGGGTGGGGAGCTGGGCTAGATATCCAGCGGGGACTTGGCCCCATCCCTTTCCCTGGCAACTCCTTTCACTTCTGGCACCACTGGCCATGCTGTGATGAGGCCTTGCATGAAAGGGAGTAAAGGATTTAACTCCACTTCTTTGAAGGGAATTGAATGAAATGCTTCTCACTGCAGGAAGGAAGGTGTCGGGGTCTCGGTGTCGGCAGTCCCTGGTCCCAAGAGAGGCAAGCGGATCGCTTCCAAAGTGAAGCACTTCGCCTTCGACCGCAAGAAGAGATACTACGGGCTGGGGGTGGTGGGCAAGTGGCTGAACAGGACGTACCGCCGGAGCATCAGCAGCGTAGTCCAGTCTCAGCTGGAGAATACAGACAGTCACAGGTGAGGGCCGAGCTCCAGCTGGATGGGGGGGATGCGGTTATAATGGGCAGGGCTGATACTGGATCCTAGTGCTGCCCTGTATGTAAACGCTGGGCCTGGTTCTTGATGTTGGCTGGCGTGGAGTTACTCCTGATTGAGGCCAGTGGAGCAAGATCAGGATCGGGGCCCACGCTCAGTGATTCCAGTGGCTCTATTCGCTTAAATTCCAGCGCCTTTGCGGGCTCCTCATCTCAGCAGATATCCTCCCAGACGAGGAGCTGCGTTGGAGAGGGGGGTGGTCAGGGAAAGGGCTCTGATGACTTGACTTCCATTTTTAGTGGTCATGGATGTAAAATATGCCTTGCACTGGGGTTGTGAAATGCCAACTAAGGCAATCCCAACAGCAGCTCAGCCAGTGCGCCTCCAAACCCAACCTGCGTATCCCCGTCCTGATCCTCTTCTACATCTGCCCTGCCATGTCCCTGCTGTGTCGGATGTGGGCATCTCCAGCCTGCTGGTTTAACGCGAGTGAAGGTTGGCAGGGACGGAGCTGCTCAGTCTGTGACGAGGGACCCTTGTTTGTGTTTCCCTTCCCCTCCCCAGGCCGTATTTCACCTATTGGCTCACCTTCGTCCATATCATCATCACCCTGCTGGTTATCTGCACGTATGGCATCGCGCCAATCGGGTTTGCCCAGCATGTGACGGCGGAGTTAGTAAGTTTCGTCGATACTGGCTGTGCCCATTTTGGGGTCTTGGTGCTGTCTAGCCTATCAGGTCCCTTGGGCTAATGACACCTCTGGCACTGCCTGTCTCTCTGGAGAATCCCGTCTCCAATACCAGGACTCCAGTAGCTGATTTAAAGCAAGTCTGTTGCCCCAGCTCTGCTGAATGCCAGCAAAATGGGGATTATCCCATGCAGGCTTAATTCTCCAGCATCTCTCTCTGTGTGCAGTTAGCCAGGTGGCTCCCTTTCTCTCCTAGGTACCCAGGCACTGAAAGGAAGGCAGTAATTAAGTTTCCTGGGAAGATGGCCAACACTTATTCTTTCCTGTAATCTATTTTCTCCTCTTAACCTCACAGTCTGGAAAAAGCAGCCCTTTGTTTAGTGGGTGGTAGTACATGTACAGACAGACTTGGATTTCTTTTGGTTTTAAATGGCTTTGGGAGTGATGGGTTACCATGTTTAGCATCTTTGTGACTCCATATCAAACGTGCTCAGTTTGTGAGCAACAGGAACGTCTTTCCCCCTCCCTGATCGCCCTGAAATCCAGCCTGGGATCTCTAGCAAGGATGGGCCAGTGGATAAAGCACTGGACTGGGACTTGGGAGACATGAGTCAAATTCCCAGCCCTGCCACTGTCTTCCTGTGTGACCTTGGGCAAGTTACTTGATCGTCTGTTCCTCCTTCTGTAAAATGAGGTAGCACTACCCTACCTCAGAGGGGTGCTGAGAGGCTAAAATCTAGTAATGATCATGAGGTGAGGCTGCACAAGTAGAAAGACTTGAAATGAAGCTGGTCTTCCCTTGCAGGCCAAGTTATTCTCTAAATTACATCTGGGCAACACAATGAAAGCTCATGTGTCGTTAAGGACCTTCACTGTTCTGTGACCCAAAGAGAAGCCAACCTGACTCTTGGATCCCAGGCTGAGTTTG
Organism: Trachemys scripta elegans; assembly: GCF_013100865.1. NCBI lineage: Eukaryota > Metazoa > Chordata > Testudines > Emydidae > Trachemys > Trachemys scripta. Next base: position 18,953,662 of record NC_048311.1, read on the forward strand.
CAGGGCTGGCAGTTGGAAAAATCCATCTTGTTAAACCTTGGGTGCTTTTTGTTGTGAATTACACCGTGTGACTTTTAAATGTTGTGCCCACTTGGCAGGTGCTGAGGAACAAAGGTGTGTATGAGAGTGTGAAGTACATCCAGCAGGAGAACTTCTGGATTGGCCCGGGCTCGGTAAGGGACATGTCTAGGTTGTTTTTTTCCTTCTCCTCCTTTGCCCCTCAGGAGACAGAGGAATTTACACTTCGGTGCAGAGGGAAGGAGAAGCGAGGTTCTGACAGCTGCTGTCCAAACTTCCCGTTTTATCTAGCAGGTCAGGCCTGACCTATTGCAGCCCCATGCTGTTCCATCTCTAGGTTCTCTCTCAACTCCCATCTGTGTCGCTGGTAACTTGTGATGTGGCTCAGCCCACTGAGTGCTATAGACTGTGACAGTTCTTGGGGTACCCTGGACTGAGAGCCACCTTGTTACCCCTAGTCTTGCCTGGGTGTTAACTCCTTACCCCACCAGACTTTCAGCCACTCGAGTGCTCTCCTCGAGGCTATCACAGCCCCATCTGCCTTGCAGGATAATAGGTGCACCCAAGTCCCTGGGAAGCACTCCCCTGGGATATCCAGCCCATGACACTGGCTACTCACAGAATCCCAGCTCCTCTGCCCCAAAGGTGCAGTGTACCCCAGTTTTCCCTTAAACCACCACTCCTGCATAACACACAGCACTTTAATGGCACAAAAAATGGCTTGTATCAAATTGTATTGCGTTTCAGATCGACCTGATCCACCTGGGAGCCAAGTTCTCCCCTTGCATCCGCAAGGACCAGCAGGTTGAGAAGCGCATTCAAAAAGAGAGGGACCAGGAGAGTGACTCGGGCTGCTGCGTCCAAAACGACAACTCGGGCTGCATCCAGACTCAGCGAAAAGACTGTTCGGTGAGTGCGCTCGGCGGTCTATCGCCCACGGGACCAGGAAACCTCCAGGAATCCCAAGGAGAGCTGCAAGACTAATGCAGACAGGGCTTTGGGGTGGGTACAGTGCGGGGGAGGAGGAAGACTGACTTCTTGCTGTGATGAGGTCAGGGAAGGAACCAGGAAAGATACCCGCTAGCGAAGAACCAAGAGAGTGGTGAGGCAAGGTGGGGTTTGAGTGTAAAGTGGTGCTGACCTCTGGCCTTGTCTCGTTATAAGTGAGTGTTGTTAGGAATCAGGACCTCCCTTCTGATGGGCACCATTTGCATTTCCATCCATCTTTGTGCCTAATGCTCTCCGCAAGCTAAGACTCTTAAGTATGAACAATGCGGGAAGCTCACTGTACTTGCCTTATTCTTATGCTTCTGCGTATTAACACTGCGGAGACTATTAGACACACAAATGGGAAGGAAACGTAAGAGGAGCTCATCAGATGGGAAGTTCTGATTCAGTTCACGCCATCTCAGGGACCTGATGAACCTGAAAACTAAGAAACTAGACTGGATGTTTCATACCCCTGCTTTATGCAGCTAGTGGGACATACACCATATTGAATCACTTTCCATGATCACTGCAAGATTAATACCTGCCTTCTATGTGGCATTTTAGATCCCCTCTAATCGTGCTTCTAATTATTAACCCACATCACTTATTTCTTAATTCCTGTACCCATTTGTGTGCTGAGTTACTCTTTTCGTGGAATCTTCCATGTTCGCTGCACCAGGCACGATGATAGAGCAGCAGGTGGTCCTTCTGACCAACTCTGCACCTGGTACTGCTCTTCCTGGCCGCATGCTGCAGAGATGACTTGAAACCTTGTGCATCTACATGCATACTGGTGGTCTTGCACAGCAACTGGCAGTGTGCGGGGCTCTGCTCATTTGGGTGTCGTGTCACGTTGCTATGCCACCAGGGGAGGCAAATTCAGTTGCTCTCTGAAGATGTTTTCTTCAAGTTGGCCCACTGGATGGACAGCAGCTAATGTGCTAAGCAGATTTGTGTTGGGGTCGAACGCTGGCAACGAAGTCGTGAATGACATATGCAAGAAATTAAACACCGTATTGCTTCCATTTAAATAACATGAATTATGACTAGGGGGTGCTGCCACGGATTCTAAGACTTGTGCAATGCTTAGGGGTGATTTCTTGCAACTGATTTCTTTCACTCGCTTTTTAGAGAACATCCTAAATAAAACAAATTGATTTTTAATTCAATTGTTTTTTCCCCAATGTGAGTCTTTTTAATGTTGTGATAGCTATCTGCTACAGGGTAGGGGAAAGGGAATTAGGGGGAGCTCACCCAGAGGACAGGAAGCATCTCACTAAAACAGCCATCCAAGAGGCAATATATGATGCCAGGATGGCTCTTCAGCCCAGGCGGGTGGGTGTTTGGTAGTGCAGAGAGGATTGTGAGGTCTGACTGAATAGACCCACGTTTGAATAAACTGGTTTGAACACATCAAATCTGTGTATCTGTTTAACAACTAAAAAACCCCACTCTCCAAATTCCCGTTCTCTGGAACTGCAGGAGACGTTAGCTACTTTCACAAAGTGGCCAGACTCTAACTCCCCGACGATCCTTGGCAATTCCAGTTGGAAGCGAATGTCCGGGGCTGTATGCCATCAGGACCCCAGGTATGGGCACCTTTCCCGGGAAAGTGGAGGGGACAGGACAGGATGGGTTGTTGAATAGGAATGAGGGATTGGAGGCAGGCCGTGATGTGTGTCCATGTCTGCAGGGTGGCTTGGGACCCATATACTATGGGTGGAGGTGGGTGGGTCTTGGGTTAGGTATTTCCAGTCCTACTAGAAAAGGGTTGTACTAAGGGAGAATGTTCATGCCCATGGTACCTTGCATCTGAGGATCTCAAAGCACTTTTCCAAACACACGTGCTCTATTTTAAAGATAGGGAAGGGGAGACAGGTAACTGAAACAGTCTTGCCTGAACTCTCTCAGAAAGTTGGTATCAGCTAGAAGTAGGACCCAGAAGTCCTGACTGCCAGTCTTGGGCTGTAACCATGTCTGTCTGTTTGTCGTAATTAATGGTGAGACAGCGGAGAGATGAATTTACCTATTGGATGTTTACATTTGTGTGCACGTCACCAGGGCCTCTGGGCATGTGACATGGTACACCCAAGAGCACATTAAACTGTCTGTGTTAGGCAGCACGCAGTCCCCTTCCTTGTCCAGGCGGACTGCGGCAGTACATGGTGCGTAGTAAAGTCTGACACTCATAGACCAAAGAGAATGAAGTGGGGACTCTGCACTGAGGTGGGAGGGGAGAGAAGCTACCCAGACCCCTACGAGTGCCCGTCAAGGACTGTCAGCGAAAGGCTCTGGGCTGTCAGAGGGTCCCAGACAAAGGGTGCACCAGCAGAACCCTTCCTCACTGATTGCTCCATCCCCACAGGACATGCGAGGAGCCGGCCTCCACTCCGCCTCACGTCTGGCCAGATGACATTACCAAGTGGCCGGTAAGGAATCGCCAGGGAATATTTTGCTGTTTCCCTTCCCATTCATCGCCGGAAATGCCCATAGCGTTCTGGGAGGGGCCTCCTGGCCTAGAAAGGCAGAGAAATAAAAGGCACTTGTCTTTTGGCCAAGCTGGGGAACGCTTGTGACCAGAGACGTGCTAGCTTGGAGAGAGGAAGGCCCTGGATGTAGCATACCCCAGCGTGCTGGGTCTGGGTGGTAGAACTCCCCTTTGCCTGCTGTCCATGAGCACTTGTGCCCTCAGCTGCAGGGACCAGTATGTGCGTCTCTCCCATTCTCTAACCAGTTCTTCACTCTTCCTTTTAGATTTGCACCTATCAAGCCAAAAACAACCACACAGGCTTTTTGCACCTGGACTGTGAGATCAAAGGGAGACCGTGCTGTATCGGTACCAAAGGCAGGTAAGCTGCACCCATGCTCCTCCAGGCAGCATTCCTGATGTGACTGGACCTTGCCATGCCACTGGCTAAGCTCCCTATTCTACTCATCGCATTAGTCTTGTGTTACACGGGAAAGGAGAGGGGAGAGCCAAGGGCTCATCTGAGACAACTGCTCTGGACCCATTGGGGTAAAGCTCATTCCCACTGGCTTTGCATATCTGACTCTGTCGTTATCCCTCTGGGTACATGTAGGATGTCCATGTGCATGGAAACTGCTATTGGACTACTGTGCCCTTGGCGACCAGTGTCCTGGGGCTATGCCTTATCATACGAGGGTTTGCGTCTTCGGTTAACTTCCTTGGGATCTTTTTTGGAAAAGATGCTTCCTTCTGGGACATAGCCATTGTTGGCCAGTCATTGACTTAAGGCCCCTGTAGGTCTGCTGTGATGGGCAGAGAGCCCTTCTTGGGAAAGGCAGAAAATGCCGCAGTGCATTAAGCCGGGAGCTGAGAGTTTCAGCCAAACCCTTTAAATGCAGCTAGACTAGACTGAAAACCTGGATAGACTCCTCCATCTTAGCCCTGGGCGGAGGAGAGAATAAACAAGGATCTGGGCTTTAAGAGTGAAGGGGAAGGGATCCCTGCATGAAGTTGACCCCACCTTGTCCTCCTTTGCGCTAGCTGCGAGATCACTACGCGGGAATACTGTGAGTTCATGCACGGCTACTTCCACGAGGAGGCAACTCTCTGCTCGCAGGTGAGCCGAGCCTGGGGCCGCTGGGTTGGAGAAATGATGCGCGCGGGGGGAGGGGGTGCCTAACGCTCAGCCTGTGCTTTCCTGAGCTGAATGCTTTGAGCCAATGGTCAGGCTGGCCGTGTATCTCCATGAGACCGCGAGGTGGAGGCCAGCTGCCCTGAAGAGCTGGGCCCGCACACAGCTCGGTGGTGGCTGGGAATAAAAAGGGCTAGATTCTTGCTGGTCCCAGGCAGAGCAATCCTAGGGACGAGGGCGTGCTCTGGGCATGACAAGAGCCTGATCAATAAAGCAGCATCCGGCCCTGAAGCAGCCTGCAATGGTATCGCAGTACCTAGCAGGCAGGAAAATGCACTGTCTGGGTATCAGCTTGGGTGCCAGAGGTCCACTCACCCCGTATCTGTGCTGGGCACCCATGCTGCCCTGGTGCTTTGCCCCTTAACTTGAGTGAGTCTCACTCACCTCTGACCTGACCCATTCATGGTGGGGTCTTCAATGAATGTACCACGGGCAGGTCGAAGCTGCTTTGCTGGACCTGATCAATAGCCTGAGAACGTGCTTTGCAATGAGTCGGCATTGCCTGTGCTTTTCCTCTCCAGCCTCCCTTCTCCCTAAAGACTCTGAGATGTGGCCGTGAGCCAGCACTGCTCGTTTCACCCTGTGGCGCTTTCCCTTCTGTTTCAGGTCCATTGCTTGGATGATGTGTGTGGCCTCCTCCCCTTCCTGAACCCAGAAATCCCCGATCAGTTCTACAGACTCTGGCTGTCCCTTTTCCTTCACGCCGGGTAAGAAGCAGGGTGGGTGGGGTGGGGATCCTCCATTTGTCCAAGAGCCTCCCTTTGCAGCTTTGCCTCTGCCTCTGGCAGGCCCAGTGACGTTCACGCAATCAAACGAAGTGCCCTGGACCAGGATGCGACTAGCGGTTGGACAGTGGCATGTCCATTGGTTGAGCCACTCTCTCGTTACTCCCTGACGTGACCGATGCGATGGGTAAAGGGTTAATGAAGAACAGCATGAAACTGCATTTTCCCCTACCCAGCCTCCAAGAATGAAAATGTGCTTGTCCCTGCACCCAAATGGTCCCCTAGCGTCCTCCTGCAGCTGCTAATCCTAACTCCTCTGCCGGGACACCACTTGTAGGAAATGAGTTAGGTTTTGATTTAGATGAAGCCTGAGTAGCTCTAATCCCTGCTGTGAGTGGGCGATGGAGTGGGGTGAGAGGGAATGGGATGGGTGCAGGGGGTTGCAGACTAAGCATTTGTGTGTATATTTCCATAGGATAGTTCACTGCCTGGTATCCGTGATCTTCCAGATGACAGTCCTCAGGGATTTGGAGAAGCTGGCAGGCTGGCATAGGATCTCAATCATCTTCATCCTCAGCGGCATCACTGGCAACCTGGCCAGTGCTATCTTCCTTCCATACCGGGCAGAGGTAAGGGTGCTCTGAGACTGGGGGGTTTGCCATTGTCTCTCTAGCCCTGCCAGCTTTCAGCATTCTCGCCATCAGAGGCAAAGATCAGAGAGATGGGGCTGTGTAAGTACCCAGCCAGAGATCTAGGGCCTTGCGAGGGAGTGACCGTTAACAGCGTTTAGTGCGGCTGCAAAGTGCTGGTTTGACGTCCCTGTGGGCTGAAGCCCTCTAGCTATCCACAGAGCAGGTACAGTACAGGCTCCAAGTGCACCAGCTGCCCCGCTCTGCCCTGTCGATGAGCCTCAGGCTGCCCCTTCTCTGGGGACCAGCTGTGGGGGTGAAAAAGCCAGGTCAGGCCTTGGCCTCCCTGCTCAGGCTACGAGTCTGAAGCACATGGAATAACCCGGAGACCCAGCAATGGCTTAATGTGCGGGAACTGCCTGGCGGCTCTGCGTGGCAGGTCCCACGTACACTGGTCCATTCTGCCCTCCATACAGTGTGTGATGTGGGACTGCTCTCGGGTTGGTGGCCTGAGCTCATTTAACATTCTCCCCCGTGGGCATTCGGTCAGCAGCTGTTTTCCCTCATACCCTTTGCCCTTTCTGTGCCTGACGCTGCTCGTCACACCGCCCAGCAGCTCAGGGAAGAGCTGAGAGGACACCTCCGTCAGCTGCTTGTAACAGGCCACTTGGCCCCTGGGCTCCTGGCCCAGACCCGGAACGTGGGCTCGGTAGCCTGTGATGCAAAGGAAATGGATAACAGGATTAGCCACTGCAGCAGGATGGAGAGAGCGGGGAGAGAATTGGTGGTAGCGGTCCAGCTTTCTCGACTTCTTAAACCGATTGTTCTAGTGCCTGAGCTGAGAAGGGAGGTTTTGGAGGGATTAATAAGTGACCCCAGTCTGCAAGGCAGCTGATGCCTTTCGTTCATTCTTCCTCCTCGCTGCTTCCACCCCCCACTGCCCGACCTGTGGTGGGGGGAGGAGGGGTCACCCACCGCACAGCCTTTTGCCCACTCAGAGGTACCTTCCTTCGAAGTGTCTGCCCATGCCACAGGAAAGGGGTGATTGCTGTAGAGATCAGGTAAAACCACCCACGCCTTCTAGGCTCCAAGCCCCTCCCTGGGTAAAGGGGAGAAGAGCCAGCAGCATCCGTCTGAGCCGTGTCCTGGGCTTTTACAGACCAGTGAGAGGTGGGGGTGCTTGGCACCTCAACTCTAGTCCTCAGCGCCCAGTGCCCCAGTTCAGGATTGGGGCCCCACTGTGCTAGGTGCTGGAGGAGGCGCTTACAGTGGGAGGATGATGGTTTTTAAGGATGCTCTGTAGCTATCTGCTTCGGCACTGACTTTCCAGGTGTAGCTGCCCCTCCGGGGCAGGGGAGTTTATTCTTTCTACTCTGTCATGGCAGTCGGGAGTGGGGGGGCTTCCAGAGCTCTGAACTGCATTGGCGCATACATATGGGGATGGTCGCCCAAGGTGTGAACACCTAGGGTTATAGCTTAGAACTGGTTCCTTTTTAAAACCGGAGTCGACATTGAGTGTAGACTAGTCCAAGGTGAGCAAAGGGCATATTTCAGCTAAACCACATAAATCTTCATCTTTCTCCAGACTCCTTGCTAGTGGGGTTCGGGCCTTGATTTCTCTCATCAGTCATAATCCAGGAGTCCTAGGTACATTAGCCTGATTAAAGAGAGAGTCCAATCAAGTTTTCAGTCTGAGTTGCGGCTGACCCATATGTCCCCTTTACTTCCCTGATGCACTGGGGGTGCAGCCTGGCCCTAATCCACTTCTGTCTCGTGCAGGGTTTGCACGTGCCACGCCGTCCCATGTACACGCACGTGAGCGTGCATGCACCCTGCGGGTTTACGCACCAGGCAGATGGCTAATCTGTCAGCAGAATTCTCATGGGCTTTGCATTAGATCACACACACGTAATCCCTTTGATTGGGTCTCAGGGTGATTGTCTGAGTTAGCCTGCGGGGCGGGATGGAGACCGAGCTTGCTGGGGGATGGCTGCTGAGTCACCAGAAGTACTGACTTCTCTGGAAACCAGAGCACTGAACTCTCCTTTCTATGGCCACTTCCCAGCAGGTCTGAGCAGCGCCAGGCACCGGGGCTCTTGTCCCAAGCCGCCAATGGGAGCGTTAGGTTAATTCTTCCTTCCCCGTCCTCGCTGCTCCTCCGCTTCACCTCGGTCATCCCTACCCCTCTGGTGTGCAGAGTAGGGGGAGCACTGCTGGTCCGTTCCCTTTGCTGGGTCTCTTCCTGTCTCACCCACCTGCACCAGTAACAGGTTCTGCCCTTGGATGAAACAGAATCCAACTCCCCCTCCCGCGGCTGTTTGCTGCCTGTGATAAATTACAGGCGTCTTGGGAAAGCTGATCGCTGTGCTAGCTGGATGCACCAAAAGCTGTCTGGACCACCATTGGCTCGAGCTGGATATTTGTCTTTAACTTGGTGTCTCTAGTGGTAAAGCAAAAGCAAGTGATGAGACAGAGCCCAGGCCGCAGGGGAGCAGTTTATTGCTGTTTCACCTCAGGATTTAAACGAAGGACAGCACGTGTCAAAATAGTTGAATGAGCCCTTGCCGTGGTTTATCTAGTCCCAGCGCTCTGTCTACACACTAGCAGACAAAGCCTGGGAGTGGAAAGAGAGGCACCAAGAGAGCAGTGACTGGCCCAAGGTCATCCAGCAAGTCAGTGGCGGAGCAGGGAATAGAGCCTGGTTCTCCTGATTCCCATGGTGCCCTAACCACTGGACCACGTTGCTTTTACTCCTGTAACTGAATTAAGTTTTAGTGGGACCCACTGTAACTCCCATCTTTATCTCCCTCAGGTTGGCCCTGCTGGATCCCAGTTTGGCTTGCTGGCCTGCCTCTTTGTGGAGCTCTTTCAAAGCTGGCAGATCCTAGAGAAGCCCTGGAAGGCTTTTCTGAACCTCTTTGGGATCGTCCTCTTTCTGTTTCTGTGCGGCCTCCTGCCTTGGATCGACAATATCGCCCACATCTTCGGCTTCCTCAGCGGCCTCCTGCTGTCCTTTGCCTTCCTCCCCTACATCACCTTTGGCACCGGGGACAAGTACCGCAAGCGGGCCATGATCATTGTCTCCATGGTGGTCTTTCTGGGTCTCTTTGCCTCCCTGGTGATCTGGCTCTATGTCTACCCCATCAACTGGCACTGGATCGAGTATCTCACCTGCCTGCCCTTCACCAGCAAGTTCTGCGAGAAGTATGACCTGGACCAGGTTTTGCACTGACCCCACAGCCTGGAGACAGGGCAGGATGGGGCAGAGGTTTTAACATGGAAAGTTGGCACCAGGTGGATTTTCTCAGTGCCTGGGAAAGTGACTTCAAATCAGTGCAACAGAGAGGGGCGACGTTGCTGTTAAGTGCCCCAGTCCTCTTCTTGGCTGTCTAAAGCCATGCAGGATGTTCACTCAGGGCTAGGCCTGCCACAGTCTGTCCCTTAGCGCTGGTGCTGGGCAGGTGCTGTTATTTTGTGGACAAGTGGGGGAGCTGCCCTGGTTGGTCACTGCTGGATGTGGGAAGGAGTGGAGCTGAACTGACCTGGTTTGCATCTTGTCTGGCCAACGTGAGACAGATCTGTCATCCCACATTGAAAAGCCATAATCCCCAGGTGCAGCTGCTGGCCTGGGAGCCCAGCAGCCACTTCACCTGGCAAAGACTCGAACCAAATTGGGAACATGGGAGACTTTGGTGCTTTTGTTCCATGCTAGGGAAAGGCCTCCAGTGGCGGGCCGTGCTCTGAGGTGACGGCCCTGTGCAGGGACTTGTGTTGCCGAACAGCCCCCCTCCAGTGCCTCTCCCTCTCACCCTCAGTGAATCCTTCCATGGCAAAACTACTGGATCCTTCCTTATGGGACCGAAGCCCCAAGAATGAGGCGTTTCAGGGCTTGCCTTGAAAGCACCTGAATGACACCCCTTGAGCTCTGTCAGCAAAATCTGCCTCTTTTTTCCTCCCCGCCCCACTGCATCTCTTTCAATGGTCTCCCTTTCCTGCCCCGCCCTTCCCTCCTTCTGCCTAATGGCGTGAGATGGGGCTTCACATCCTGTAGCCCCATCCCATCTCCGTGCCTTGCGGGTACTGTGAATCGTACTGTGAAAACGAACCCCTTTTGCAGGGGGCACTTTTTATATTCCAATATTTCTTACCTCCATAAGGCTCTAGAGAAACACCAGTGATCAGCCATAGCGCCTGAACCAAATGCTCACTGGTAAGAGTCCTCAAGTGGTCATTGGGAATACCTGTCATTCTAGCGGCTCCAGGCTGAATGCTGGTGCCTGGCTCAGAGGAAACTGACCGTTTTTAATGACCCTGCTCAGGCTGATGCAGAATCCGATTTCCAATGTGGTGCAGAAGGGCTAATTCTGCCCACTTACTCAAGTTGAGCAGTGCTTGGCTGTGAAAACGGCTCTGTAGCAATCAGTCTGTTTGCATATTTAAGGTACCACTTCCGCCCAAGGAGGGGTGGTGGAATTGGGCCCTCAGCGACACTTATTTTTTTCAGTCCCAATCTTCATCATCAAAGTATCCCAACCTTTTTCTGTTTGCTCTTTAAAGTAGTAAAGGCCCCCTTTTGAAAACCATTGATGCTTGGGGATTACATGCAAGGAATAGGATTTTTGAGGCTGGAGTTTTCCTTTGTAAGCACAGAGGAGCAGACTGCATTGAAGCTGGACTTGCCTCCATCTGGCTTACTACCGGAATCCGTGTGTTCCTAGCTAGGGTGACCAGGACACTGTCCTAACGATGAACTAACAGAGTAACATGCTGCTGACAGTTCTGGGTCAGTGTGCGTGCGTTTGCTGAGGAAGGCACAAGAAGGGGGGGCGTGGATTAGTTAGCAACTGATACAGCCCCACCTTGCTTCAGACCCTTGGGGTTTCTGAATTCTCCTCTCATATGACATGACTGTCAGAGGGTGATTCTCCACTTTTGCCACAATATTACCTTTTTCTTTTAACCCACAAGGGTTTGGAGGGGTAGATTTTGGGTGAAAGAGGAACTGTCGGCTGTCCCTTCAGTGTCCAAATCCTGATCTTGGAAAAGCAAAAGCACACAGTTTATTCCTTAAGATTTGGTATTTCTCTATCTTCTAGGGCCCAAGTAAAATAACTATCCAGTTAGTAAAAGCATGCCAGATACTATCTGATATGGTTCCATGCTATGTTCCTGTATATTAACTAGGCCATTCGACTCTTTCGGTAAACAAGTAACCCAAAGTTTAATTATCTTGTAACTAGGAGACTTTGGATCTCATGATAGAGAGAAATAACAATTAAGCTCTTAAGCATGGTATTCGGACCACATAGAACTGGGCTTCTGAAGTTACACTGCTGCATTACTGGCTGAGACCTTGTTTTAAAGAAGCAAATATAAGTTCTTTTTAAGTCCTCAATAAATTAAAATGATTCCATCCATGAACAGAAGTGGAAAGTGCCTCCTTTAACACAGACTTTGGAAGCTTTAAGCGCATGTTAATAATGGAAAGACGGAGGCCTTCACCTTGGTCCCTAGTTCGGATACAGCCTACGACGGACCATGTTTACCTTCTGGCGGCTGTTCAGTACGTTGCGTGTCATGTGCTGCTGGCTCGCAGCCCTGTGGATATGTATCCACATCACGTGCACCTGCTCAGCAGTGAGGCGAAGGCTTGAATAATGGGTGGAGACCAAACTGCCATCTCCTGCACAGATGTGGGCTGGGGTTGGGTCAACAACAGAGGAAGCTTGCCCTGCTGCTGCCCATGCTGTACTTCCTCTCTGGCTAGGCAGGAATGTCAGTTAAAGTTTGAATAACGAATGCCGGGCGTTGCTCGTCTGAGCCGTGGCAGTGGGCGGGGTCAGTACATATTGCTCTAAGCACCCTGAAGGCTTGTCTGGCTTATGATCAGCCGTCTCTGTAAACGAAGCAAGGAGATGGGCCCCTTTAGCTCACAACGATCAAACAGCTTCTCCCATCACACTTGTGCCTCTGGAAACCTCTCCCTGGGTTAGCAAACACGAATTGTGCTGGGGCCGGGCCACATGGTGTTCCCAGCACACTTGGGCTGGGTGGGTGGCTACATACAGTGTGGTTTTTTGTTTGTTTTTTCCATACTGCCTCCAGTCCTCCTCTTCTTCCCCCCACCCCCAACATGCTATTTTATCCAAAACCTGGAGCTCTACCCTGTATCACTGATGCTTTTAAGTACTGTCTTTCCTTTAATAAATGTCTGTATTTAATGAGAAGTGCACAAAGCCCGTTTTCCGGGCTCAGTCGCTGCTGCTGGATGGAGGACACTAGGTGGGGGTAGTGACACTTGTTTTGTGACCAGTTGGGGGGAGGGAGGGTGGAATAAACAGAACCAGGGTTGACTCTAAAGCCGAAGCATAAATTCAATTATGGCGAAATACAAATTGTCTAACTCTTCTTAATTAACCTGGCTGTCGTCTTAATTTGTGGCCCTTGAAGGGTCTTGGGTCAGTTACCCTGTAGCAGAACCCACCACTGCTTCCTTAGCTCTTCTCCCAAATGCAGTCATTCTCACTGGGCAGATGCCCTCATACCACTGCCCAGTGAAGAGAGAACAATGTGGTCTCATTACGACTTGTGTAATTCCTCTCGATGGTACCTAGCATCTGAGCACCTCTCACTCTAACGTGCCTGGGAGGTAGGGTCATGGGATTATCCCCATTTCACAGGTGGGGGAACTGAGGCACAGAGTCAGTTTCACAAGGTCTCTCAGGAAATCTGTGGTGCAAGGAACTCAACCCAAGTCTTCAAAGATCATAGGCTAGTGCTCTAACCACTGGACCCTCCTTCCTCTCTAGTGTGCTAGACCAGCCTTCCATGCACTTTATATATGGCTAATGCTGTATCCCAACCCAAAGCTTGCTGGAGTCTCTTCATTGGTGCTACATCAGACCCCATGTAATGGCACATGGCACTCAAAGGTGACTATCGTTTATTTCTCTACTTGTGGGTTTTCTCACTGACTTGGTCATCTGCAACGGTCTCTTACTGCAGATTCAACCAGGTTTCGCTGTCTGTGAAACTTACTAAGCTACTGAATCCTGGTGCTTGGAGACAATCAAGGGCGTTCCAGTGACAAGCCCCATGAGACTTTCATGTGGTTTGTGTCATTCCTGGACACTATTTGGGGGCGTTTACAGTCCCAGAACTCAAGTCTGCCTCGTGTGGTGATAAATGGAACTGCACTGCCCATCACTCTGGCTAGTGCCAACTGCTTTTTCCTGCTGCTGCCATCTCCGCTTTCTCACATGAAGGCTTTAAATGCTGCCTGCTTTGACTGCCACTAGCAGTCCTTGATGCTTCTGCAGCAGTCTTCTCCTACAGTGGAAGCTGTCCCCTGTACTATTGGGATCAAGCAGTTGGCCAATTTTTGTACTGCACGGAGAGCCCGGCCTAGGTCCTGTCTGAATTCCATGCTGGTGCAAGTTCACATGCAGGCTCTGTGCTTGCTTCTTGGCCAAAGGTCCTGTTATGGGATTTTAAACAAGCGCCTTCATGCGGTAACAGGCTGAGCGGCAGGAGCAGAGCTGCCCCTTAACACAGGCCTAGTCGACTCTAGGAAAGATTTGCCCGTGTAGCTATACCAACCAACTCTCCTAGTGTCGACACTGCTTACACTGGCAACGCATGCTTTTGCCAGTATAGCTACCAGGTCCCCAAACAAAATATCCTGGTGAAAGGACTCTGTCCACACTAGGGCTTTGGCTGGTCTAGAAAAACACCACGCTAGGGCTTTGGCTGGTTTCTACCCGACATGACGATAACAGCAACGTTTTCTAGCATAGACCCTGGGCGCGGTTTCCCTGCTAAGGGCAGAGGGTGGGTTAACTCCAGACAGTGAGCAGGGTCTGGTGGGAGGGGCTGCAGCCGTGGAGCAGGGGTGGGGTGGATGGAAATAATGGCCTTCCTGATTTAAATTCAAACTGCCCTCAGGGTGAGAATAGAGCGGGCAGGCCTGGCCCTGGTGTGGGAGAGCCAGGTATGCTGGGAGCCACTGGCAGCCTGCATGTGAAGTGTTGCTGTATTTGTGGTATGCTGCCAGCAGCCCGGATGAGCGCTCTGATCTGTCCTTCCTTACAAGGGACGTTCCAGAAAGGTAGGGCTGCATTTCCTCCGTCCTGCACAAAACAGCTCTCCCCTCCCTTCTGCTGTAAATTCCTAGGATGCTTGTTGGGAAAGGATTGATTTCATTCAGAACAGAGTTTTAAACCAAAGTCCAGGCAGGCGAAACTGACTTCGCTTTTCTTGCAAGGGGAGGCTAGGAAGGTGAGACAGGCTGGATATCTTTGGAAAGCAGATAAGGCTTCTGAAGCCCTATGGAAAGGAATGGCCGCACAATTCTCTCCTCAATGACCGCCTCCTAGACTGCTTCAGAGGGCCAAACAAAGGAAGGCAGCAGACTCCAGAGTGAAGGGCTGTCATCCTGCAGTATCCCTGCAGGAACGGGGGGGGGGTTACCTCTCTCCCTTTCACACTCCATCTTAGCATCAAATGTTCCCTTGTGCCTCAGGCTGGATACTTCCAACCTTCCCTTAGCTTTTAGACTTAGCTAAAACGGCCGGGGGAAGATGCTTTGTGGCCCACTAGCTTTTTGATGTAACTTCTCAAGTGTGCAGACCAAACTCTGCACCCTTCCCTTTATCTACCGCTGTTACCGGCTGCTGAATTGTGTCCCAGGAAAAAACACACACACACACACACACACACACACACAATTAGAAAACACAACAAATAAACCCTTTATTTGGTGATGAACAAAAGAACTGACAAACAGCACAGGGTGTTCCCAGGGGCTTTCATATTTCCAGTGAACTAAGATGGCGTGAGCTAGGAGCTCTGGTCTATACATAGCACTGGTCCATGGGATGAGGGAGGGAGTGCAGGCTGATGTACCCTCTTGTTCTGAAGGAATAAACCCAAGTGGTGTTGCCATGTTTGGATTTTGCAAAACCCTGTGTGATTATCTGATCAATCTGATGGGAATGACTTTCATCTGTGATTCTCTGGAGCCATTCTAGCAGTGCTTTGGATTTCACTAGATGAGGACCACAAATATACCTTTAAAGGGTCTGTTGAAAAAGCTACCCCTTAATAGCCATTTGGGGGTGGGAGTTGATGGGAGTGTCTATCCAGTGGCGTAGCCTTCTTGCTGGGCTCTTTAGAGAGCATTCAGTCCCATGTTCTATTTTGCTCTCCCTTAAGCTTTGAGCGTGCTGTGGTTTGGGGACAGTATCTCCTATATTGGGTTGGAAGTTGGCTACCCCTGCTCCGACAGACTAGGGCACCATCACTGAACCTACGTTATTATGGGATTTCTCACACGTCCGTTGGTTGTCAACCTATAACAGCAGGAGGGCGAGGGAGGAAGGGGACTTGCTGGAGCCTAGCGTAGCTGAATGTATCTCACATATGTACAGAACATACGAGCACGGATTCCATTTAATACATCACAGCAGAACATGGTAGCGAGTAACTAGCATGAGACGGCGCGGACGGCTTTTCCCAGCAGAGACCCCCAAGAGGTGTCTGCCACATGCCTGCCTCATGTTGTTGGCCTTGGAGCATTTGACAAAGAGAACAAAACCAGGGAATCGATGAACTGATCCATGTGGTGCTGCTTCTCAAGCAATGTTTTTCCCCCTTCTATAATTGCATAACATGCTCTCAGCGCTTTATTACTCCCACTGCTGCTTTTAAAGCCAGGGGCTAAAGGGGAGGCTTGGGCTAGCCAGAATTGACGTACGCCTGTCCTGGGGAGGTCAAACTCAACAGCTGTAGCCTTATGGAGCCTGCCTGTTGAGCTCTGGACCGAAGAGGCAAGGGTGCTTACTGTGGTTCTGCTGCCTTTCGCGCCGTATCTGTAAGCTCGATGGCTGGGTCAGCGCTAGGACCAGTTAAGAGGCAAGTGGGCTGGGCCTGGAGCTACTAGTTAAAAGGCAGCCCGCTGGAATACCAGGCAGGCACAAAAGTAAGCAGTGAGCATGGATGTTGCTTGTAAGGAGAGCAGTGGCTGCTGTGCAGCTCTGTCTCCCTGTACGTGGCTACCCGCCCCTAACATTGCCTGAGAAGCGTCGAAGCTGGGGGAAAGCGCCATCTCAGCAGCCGCTGTTTCTGCGCATGAAGGCGTGGCCGCGCACGGGGTACTGCATCTCGACGAACGCCAGGGAGCCCACGGTGACCTCGCAGGGGCCCCGCACCTTGAAGCCGCACTTCCGGTAGAAGGGGATGAGGAAGTCCTCACACATCAGCACGGCCCGCCGCACGTAGGGCAGGCAGCGGAGGTACTGCAGGTAGCGCCACATCAGGATGGAGCCCTTGCCCTGCTGGCGGAAGGTGCGGTGCACGGCCAGCGCGTGGATGTGCACGGTGGTGCCACCGGGCTTGTGCAGAGTCAGTGCGTCCTGCCGGGGGAGAGGAGACAGGAAAGCGTGTCAGCTGGCGGTTCGCTCGCTGCCGCAGTGCCCTCTCATTCTGTTGAGAGCACTCATTTGACTGGGCTGCAGATGTAATGGCCCAGATCCTCAGCTGGTGTGAATGAGTAGGCAGACGCACACCAGCTGCGGCTCGCACCTGATCTACTGGAGGTGTTGTCCAAGTACAAAGTGCTTTGCAGACAGTACCCAAAGGCTCATGACACTCTGAATAGATGAAGTCATCCCCATTTCACAGAGGGGAAAACTGAGGCACGAAGCCGTTTGGGCCTGATTGTTCAGTGTGGTGCTCCCAGTCCCCACCCCCCAATCTCCATCTCCAAATGACTATAATTGGAGCAGTGGCGGCTCAGCCCTTCCTGAAAATCAGGTCCTACGTGACTTGCCCAGGGTGCCAGAGAGGCAGTGACAGAGCCAGGCATACGCCCCAGGAGTCCAGCCACCTAGTTTCCTGCTCTAACTGATTAGAGGGTGCTCCTTCCCCTGCAAAGGCTTACAGAGCCCTTTCCCTTTTAATTACTTGTAATTGGAAAGAGGTTGTTTTTTTTAATATTAAACACATTTTAATGCCAAAGCAATAACTCAGTTCTTCTACTTATTTTTATCCTGTAGCAATTAATACTGCAAGAGAGCTCTCTCCAGGAGTGAACTCGCTCCAGGTTGCTTGTAGAAATCGATTAGCTTGTAAAGTGCTTTGCAGAAGAGAGAGGCTGAATCAGCAGGAAGTATATTTGTCCCTAGGAGAATGGCCCTGTTTGTATTGCAGTTCATAGTTTGATGGAGTTAACAGTGGGTTGACTTTGGGCTTTCAATAGTAGCCACGTTGTGAATGAAAGGTGCCGAGGGGGAATTTTTTACCTCTCCATTTCTAGTCTGTAAGGTGGAGCCCCTTAGAACAGAGAAGAGGGGATCTGCATATGCAGGGAGCAATACAGAGCCTGCCTTACTCTGGCACTTAGCCAAAGCCCCATTGCCCCAAGAGTTGTGGATGTCTCTGAAACGGAAAAGCCCTCTTGGCAGATGGGGCTGAACCGTGGCTGCAAAGCTGGAGGGCATTGGAGAATGGAGCCTCCCCCGCCCCTTTGAAATAAATATAAAAAGGGTGTCTTACAAACTGAACTAATTGGGTACCTGGAGCAGCCCCTGCTCTCCTTCCCTGCACTTGGGTGCTCAGCACCCGGGTCACATGCTCCCTTGGAGTACCCCCAATAACTACAGTCATGCCTATGCACGTTGGACTCCACCCTCTTGTCTCAAAGCTCCGTCATTGTCCTCTCCATCCCTAGCATGGAAAGGAAATGGAGACAAGATGCAGTAACAGGAGCTGGTTCTTACCTGGCTGAGTTTTTCTTGGTCCCAAAGGGATCCTATAATGAAAGCCACCAGTCGGCCTTCTTCAAACCAGCCAAGCGACAGCTCAGGGCACAGGTTCAGAAAGTGGCGGATCTCATCCAGGTGAAGGGGGCAGTCGCCCGAAACGGAGATAAATGCTAGAGAAGAATAAAAACAAGGCAATGTCAAGAGGGAACAGCCTCTCAGAGCTACACTGCAGCCTCCCCTCGGCTGGGAGAACCTCAGACTAATTGATGGTGGGCTGGGAATTGGAGCTTAACAAACATGAGGGGTGTGAACCAAAGTCCTGGATCCAGGTGCTCATGAACTTTGGGGAAGTTTGAATCCAGATCTGAACTTTGTGGCTCAAGTCAATCTCTCCTTCCAGGAGAAGCCAGAAAGGACTGGGATTCCCCTTCTCATCCATACATCTTCTGTAAGTTACTTCCTTTTAGAAGATGGGCACTTCACACTTGAGAAAGCAAAGCCCTCGGCTCTCCCAAGCAGGAGAACTGTTCTAGGAAGCTGTGCCTGCTCTGTTCTCTGATCAGTACATCTCTGATCCGGGCCATTGCTTTAAGCCTCGCTTGTTCACTGTGCTCTCCCTGCGGGTTTTCTGAGTCACTCCTACAGCATTTAGCACTCAATTAAAAACCAGCCACAGATATTTATATAGTTTCAAAGTTCCTGCTAATTGGTTTGGAAAACACTGGTCTTGAAATGTTATGATTATCTCTACAGCTTGGGAAATGATCAATAAAAGGGAAAGCTGGTTAGAGGTAAAAGCCGTTTGGGTGGGATCTACAAAGGGACTTAGAGGTTGCAACTCTGACCCTCCCAGCACCTAACTTTTAGGTGCATCAAAAATCACAGGCACACCTGGCAATCCACAAAGCCGAGTTAGGCACCGAGATTCCCTATATAATGAACAGGGAGAGCCAGGCGCCCTAGACTGGGATCCACAAAGCCAGCAAGCTCAGAGCGGAGCTGCCTAACGTAGTCAATGGGCGATTCCAATGAGAGAAGTGTGTGCTGAGCCCTCCTCTTGGACATAGGTGCTCTGCAGCCCTGAGGTAGGTGCCTATCTCTGCTAAGTATCAGAGGGGTAGCCGTGTTATTCTGAATCTGTAAAAAGCAACAGAGGGTCCTGTGGCACCTTTGAGACTAACAGAAGTATTGGGAGCATAAGCTTATGCTCCCAATACTTCTGTTAGTCTCAAAGGTGCCACAGGACCCTCTGTTGCTTTTTATCTCTGCTAGCGATCCCCGAACAGCAACGGGGCACCTGCCTCGCCCCATACCAAACAGCTGGAGGTCCCTACCTCTCGGGAGCGCTCTAACCACTGGGCTACAGAATCATTGTCTCTCTCTGGCCCAAGACTGAGAATGATTCTGCAGTCCAGTTATACGGTGGGCAGTATGATCACCATTACCTCTTCCAGCTGGATTTTGAATGGGACCAGATCTGGGAGGCAGCCTCTGAGCACGCCTACTGGATTGGGCACCGAATGTCTGTCTTCCCCTGATTCATGAATTGCTCTGGGGCTTAGACAGGACATGCCTGGAGGAACGCAGCAGTGCACATGCTTAGAGGCAGAAACAGGTGCCTAGGGAACTTTTGCTCTGAAAACATACTCCCTGAGTGAATTTAGGGAGTTTTATGCATCATAGTGGAGCCAAAATTGGGATTTAGGTGCCTAAGTCTTGGGTTTAGGTACGTCAGTATCTGTGGATCTGAGCCTTTGTGTTTAGGGTTTGAGAATGCGGGAAGTATATATTGCCTTCTGGTAAGAGCTGTGGTAGTTATCTCCCTCTGCTCTGGGCTCCTCGCAGCTTTGATTTCCAGGCCTGGTTCTCCATTGTCCTGTATCTCCTCCAGGCATTTACACCTGTGCAAAGGAGATCAGCATGGAAGTATTTACATCCACTTTGTTCTCCCTTTGCCTGGGTGTAAATGATGCGATGGAGAATCTGGTCTTGTCGTCACTAGTAGAAACCCCTCCCTTCTACACAGCAGGTGGCAAGTTCTCATTGGAACATTACAGGCTTATGCCAGGATGTCTCTTGCCGTGGGCCATTGCTGACTGTCGCATGGAAATTACTCCCCCCTTCTCTAGCAGGTTTGCTGGCTTTCCTTTGAAATTTATCGCAAGAGGGAACAAAGGGCCAAACTCAGCCCAGACCCGAGTGGTGATGCAGTCCACGGTTTGCAGGTCTTGCAGACCCAGAGAAATCTCATGAGAAGAACTAGGCTAGCTACAAATGCTCTTGGCTCCAATGAGCACCTGATCTGTAACTCTCAGGTTTGAAGACTGAAAAATTGATTCTGACTAATCTGTTTGTTTGTATCCCAGCTGGCTTCAGTGTTCAGTGTCGGAAGCGCATAGCAAGGAGGGAACACCCCACCTGGAGGAAAAGGGTTATTTGTTCCCAGTGTAATCTGGCCCTACTGACCCTGCTATGGTGAAAAGCCCTTCCTAGGGCAGGATAAGAGGGCCAAGTGCTTTCTAATGTACCCCAAGGCGCATGCTGCTTTCCTTGCTGCAGGGAGCCTCTCTGCACAGTGGTGCTGGTATGTGAATAAACGTGACTTCAGTGTGGCTCTGTGGAGTCTAGGAATTTTGCTATTGACTCCACTGGGACCAGGAACAAGCCCTTAAGTGGGTTCCACCCTATAACACCTGGCTTCCAGCACACCTAACACTGCCTCCACCTCTGATTCTCCCTGTCCTTGTGGGAAGAGGGGGGAGTGCTGGCTGGCTTTATCGGGGGAAGGTGAGTTTTCAAATACCCTCGCAAACAGATTGACTGATTGGGGCTTGTAACAGATCTGACACTAAAGACGCTGGGGGAGAGGTAAACGGGTCACTCATTCTCTTTCCATTTGTGTCTCCATTGCTACTTGGTTAGCTCTGTAAAGCACTTTGGGCCGCAGCTTCTAAGACCGATGCTATAACAACTCTCCACTGTTCCTGCCTGCGGTGCTAAGCGCTGGTCCCCTGCAGAAGGAGAGACATTTCCACTTGCACGCCAGCGCCAGGTGTATTTCTGAATTAAGGCCGGGGGCAGTACTGTGGTTTCTTTGGCTGAGCAGGACTGAGGCAGATAGCTAGTGGGGAAGGAGGGCTCTTACCTTCTCTCTCAATCTCAAATACGCTGATTGCATCCTCGGGAGTGAGGCACCGGAACTCGCTGGCGGGAAGCGTGTGACGTCGTTGGCGTCCAGGCGAGCTCCGCGGAGGCCTCAGGTGAATGGGCTTCAGGAAAGGCAAGGCGCTGATCACGGACATCCTCCGTTATTTCTGGTGTCCTCCGTAAACTTCTCCTCCGTTTGGCCACCGGTGTCGTCAGCGAGGCTCTATTTCAGTAAATACGCTCCAGCGGGATCAGCCAACCGGCCAAAAATACCTGCCAAGCACATACTGGATTAGGCAGCCTGCCTCCCGCGCTATATATGCATGCCGTGTCCTCCATGAGCCTGCACGGCCACCCAGCCTGTCAGCGCAAACGCGCTCAGGTTCTCAGACATAATCGCTGCCCCAATGCAAATGCGGGGCCTCCGCTCACGGCAATGGGGCTCTGGCATGGGACAGGTCACACAAACAACTCCCACCTGCCAGGCAGCTGAAGCGTAGGAACAAAAGCCAGCCACCTGGCTGCTGAGGCGCTGAGCGCTAATGACAGAGCGGAGGGACGAGAAATGGCTTTTACAGCCTGGGGCCCAGCCAGCGGGGTTAAGTGGTGAGACGGGCGGGGTTATGCGCTGACGTGAGCGGGGGGAGGGAAGGTGGCCCTAAGGTCACCAAAAAGCTGGATCTGGTGACTCAACAAAGCGCTCTTAGGGCCTGATCCTGCCTAGCACTGAGTCTTTCCTGCTGAGTACCCACAACTCTCTCTGGCTTGCATTGGAGTTCAACCCCTCGCAGGAGACCCTGAGCAGCTTGCAGGATTGGGCCCTTAATGCTGTCAAGCCAATCTTCTGCTTTCTGGGAAGCTCTTATGGTAATCGTGTAATTAACGAGCTGAGTGGAGGGGCTCAGAGCCCAATGCTTTTTCCCCTTTGAGAAGAGGAGGAAGTGGGGTCGAGGCAGGGGACGAGGGGGGCGGGGAGTGACCCGCAGTGTGAATGAACTCTGGAGGCACTCGGTCTGGGAGAGAACTTGAGGGTTTGGAGAGGGTGTCGCTGAAAGAAGGAACCTCCTTCAGTCTATCAGAAAAACCCCTTAGCAGGACAGAGCTCCTGCAAGCAACTTTCTTAGGCAATTTTCTGCCAGTAGCTGCTGAGGCTATCGGGAGTGTCCATGCCTGGATGAGAAGAGCCACCCCCAAGCAACTGCCTCTTCCTGGAAGCGTAGGGCTGGCATTGCCTTCTCTCTTCAGGCACACACATTCTGATCTCTGCCCTCCCCTGGGCAGCGCGGCTGAGTGCCCTTTTGTGGGGCAGGTTTGCCCACCTGCTTCCAGACTGCCCCCAGCCTCCTGTGTGCTCCAGTCTGGATTAGTTAAGATGGAGGAAATGCATTTCCTGTAGTACGAATGAGCTGCAGATGGAGCGCCTATAAAGGCGTGGGCAAATGTCATGTGCATGGGCAGAGAATACACTGGGAAGGAAACAGTATGCACTGGTATAGGCTGTCTTTTGAATCCCCCCAGGCTAGAGGTGACTGTAACTTTTCCAGCATCTGGCCTGTACAGTGTGTGGGTTAGCAGGTTCCCTGGGTAGATTGTCAGGGGCAAGCGGAGTCCACAAGTGACTCCATTAGTGAGGGCAGGTTGAGATGCTGGCATTAGGTCTGTGGCTCTCAGTTGCCAGAGATAAATGGCTTCGGCTGTTGCTCAGACTTTGGGAGAAATGCTGGAATTTATCGGCAGATGCTGTTTAGCACTGTCTGTAATTCTACAGCAGCGGCTACAGGGCCTGCCACTGGAATGCACTGTGGGTTAGCAAAAGACGAAAAATCTCCAGCCAATGGTTCCTGGATTCTCTCCAAGCTCCTCGGAGTTTGCACAGCTTTACAGATCCGTTTATCTAGCTACACAGACTTCTCTCTAGAGATTGCTGAGGTTCTCTAGCGTATACACAGGAGCCAATCTGGGCCAAATTCAGGGATGAGCCTAAGCTGTTGTGATGTACATCTATTTCTAGCCCCTTCAGCAGATAACTTACACCAGCGTCCACTCTGCTGTACTTTCTCTGGCTGTGTCTATACTAGCAAGAACCTGTGGTTTACAACCAGAGAGTTAACACACATTAGCTAAGATGGTGCAACATCCTAATGTAGGGAGGACAAGTTGTAGTATTTTGATGTAGCTGGTTGAGGTGAACCTTAGACACGTCTTTACTCCTCACCTTTGTTTCCCTGGCTGAGAGTCTAATTTAGATGCCAAGGGGTGGGAAGGGAGGAGTGCAGTAGGAAATGCATCTAACTGGTGGGTATAAGTGGAAGTAGATATCATGTAGATATCGGGCCTGGACTAGTAAATTCCTAGGATGGTTTTACAAGGCAGCTTCAGTGAGAGAGCAAATGCTACATGTGTGACTGAGCTATGCAAGGAATAGCAGAGCAGTGAGTGCCCAGCTGGCGGGAGATTAGAAAAGCACAGCACTGCTGGCCGTAGGACCCCAGGTGACGACGTGGTAGGACCTCCCAGCAGTGTGAATCTCCACTCAGAGAGGGAGATTTTGAGAATATATTTGGAAGGAAACAGAAATCACTTTTAGAGATGAGGCCCTAAACTCAGTCCATCCAAACTCTGAGGAAGTTGGGAGCTGGCTGCAGACACAGATTTGAACTTTGCCACTGGCCCCCAACCCTTTTTATGGGTTTGTAGTGTCCCGCCTAGAGAGAAGACAGGCCTTGGCAGTGGTAAATACAAAGGGAATTCTTTGAGGCTGCTGAACTCAGATCTTGTGGTTATCTCTAGCTCTCAAGTGACTAAACACAGCCAGTTCTGCCTGACTTATCAGGCAGGGTCTACTCTATATAGCCCAACCAAATCCCTAGTTTGGAATAGCCCCGAACTTGTGTGTGTGAGAGAGAGAGAAAAAGAGAGAGAGAGATCAAACCAAATCAGTAAAACTATTTGTCAGATCGTTGTACACTAGATACAAATGTGCAGAAAGTTTGAGCAAATGTCTGATAAATCACTTCTCCCTCAGGCAGAGATCCTAGGTAATATTTCCTGAGAGCTGACCCTGTGTAATGCACTTCTGTGCATTCTGAATGATTTGCCAGCTGAATATTCTAACGGATTGCTACAACTCTAGTGATAAATATGAGACCAGGTCACTGACGATTATTGTTCGACAGGTGCTGGCCTCCCCTTCCGATTATAGGCTGGCAACAGGCTAATAGGATTTGCAGAAATAACAAAACAAACAAAAGCGCTGCCAGCAGCCACAGTGCATTCAAAATAGGACTGCATGGTGTTATTAGCCAAGTGCTGCTATTTTCTCTAGTTACGGTGAATTGCTATATTTACTATGCGGGGCCTGGGGTGTCTGTGGTGGTTGTTTAATACAGTCTCTCCACAAATATGCCAGCATCTGAGCTCTGGAAGCAAACTCTGACGACGTGACATTCGTGTGTGTGTGTGTGCGTGCAGCGAGTGTGCTTTGCAGAGCGAAAGAAGAACTGGAGGAGAGATCCGATGAGAGAGCGATTAGGACATTAACTCTCTTAAATCCTGGAGGTCTTTTCACACGTGACAGGAGATTGCTGTGCGGAAGCCTGCAGTGATACCCTTACCACTCTGACTGCTGTGGACAAAGGGTGAAATCCAGGCTCTCTGGAAATCAATGGCAAAACTCCCATGGACTTCAATGAGGCCAGAATTTCACCCTCTGAATTTATAGTAAGAGAACTGCAAAAATGTTCATGTGCCATTGTCCTTTGTCTAATAGTCACAACCATTTAACACTTGACCCAGGCTATGAACAGACAGACAATGTCTTCTCTAAGCACCCCAGATCTTTTAACTGTGCTTGTTTAAGCCAGGTGCGATCAGGTTTTATTTTAAAAATTCTTTAAACACTCATTTTATTCCAACGTTCGCCTGATTATCATTTTATTTATTATTGTCCTGATCAGCTTGTGAGTTCAATCCTTGAGGGGGCCATTTAGGAATCTGTGGGGGGAGGGGGGGTGACTTTATTTTTTATTTTTTTTGGTCGGGGCAGTACTTGGTCCTGCTAGTGAAGGCAGGGGACTGGACTCTATGACCTTTCAAGGTCCCTTCCAGTTCTGAGATAGGTATATCTCTATCAGTGAGAGTTATTTTCTATGTATAAATGCAGCTAATTTATTTAATGCCTCTGTTGTCCATGTCTTTAGGAGTTACTTCTATTCATCGAGATGTGAGTGTAATAAGGACTGTGAGCCTCTTTGTCCTAATTTAATTCACTCCAAAGATAATTTTAGAAATGGATATTTCATGGTCCTTTGGATCATAGATTAAGGGTAAAATTTAGCAATGGCCAAACTACGAGGAGAGGTTACAATGTCGATGGTTTTTAATAGTATTTGTAAGATTTACTATTGAATTTTATGGAGTCAATTGTACTGATTGGATTAACCATTTATGGTGACTAATGGTCCAATCAGAGATACCCCAGAGGATGCAGTAAGAGTTTCTTTAGACAGAAATATACACACCAATGGCTTCATCCTGTGAGGTGCTGAACTCCTGGAGCAGGTTCTCAGTGCACCACCAGATCAAGCCCTAGAACAATATGTAAGTAAATATATAAAGCTAGAGTCTCATCCCCTTACTCACAGTAAGTAACACCTTATTCCATGAGTGGTCCCATTGACATCAGTGGGATTTTTTTGTAGAACAAGGAGCTATTTAACGTGAGTAAGGGTTTCAAAATATGGCCCCACGAATCATTAATATTGTATTGGGCCAATTTTGCAGCAGTCATAGGGATTATGGATGTGGGAATTCACTCCCTGTTAATATCTCTCAGTATTTGTGTCATGATAAATTAATTTGTCAATTATTGGTAAGCTCATGCAAGGAACCACTCCATCAGAAATCTTTCCAGCAGTTCTCTGCCCAGTACAGTAGAACCTCAGAGTTACGAACCCTTAGGGAAAAAAGGTTGTTCGTAACTCTGAAATGTTCATAACTCCGAAAAAAATGTTCTGGTTGTTCTTTCAAAAGTTTACAACTGAACATTGATTTAATACAGCTTGGAAACTTTACTATGCAGGAGAAAAATGCTGATTTTAACCATCTTAATTTAAATGAAACAAGAACAGATGCAATTTTCTTACTTTGTCAATTTTTTTTAACTTTCCCTTTATTTTTTAGTAATTTATGTTTAACACAGTACTGTGCTGTATCTGTGGTTTTTAGTTTGGGGGTGTGTGTGGGGTTTTTTTTTGGGGGGGGGGGGGGCGGGGAGTTGGTCTCTGTTGCTGCCTGATTGTGTACTTCCAGTTCCAAATGAGATGTGTGGTTGACTGGTCAGTTTGTAACTCTGAGATTTTACTGTACCATATAAAGACACATACAGTATCGCTAATGTTAGGATGTCTGAGGTAGAGATTTTTATAGACAAGGGGTGGGATTTTTCAAAACCACCTAAGGGATTTGGACACTCAATTTTCAATAGAAATTAATGGGAATTCAGCATCTAAATTGGCCAGGCAACTTTGGAAAGCCCGCCCAAGATCACTACTGGGGACCGTCTAGGACAAAAGTCAGTAATACTGAGAAAAGGCTGCCCTTTTTTTGTTTTCCTTTTCATTCTCTGGTTTGAAATGACATTTTTTCTTTTGAAATGTAAGTTAATTGGTGTAAATGGCTTTTGATAATTTCAAAATGTTTTGACCATTTTTTATTTTAAAAAATGAAACATTTCAATTTTTTTTAAGGATTTCCAGTTTGCTAAAATTGTCAAGATTTTGACTTTTTTGTTAAAATTCAGGCTGGGAAAATTTGTCAATCTCAAATGTTCATGGGATGGGGAAACCATTTCCCACCCAGCTCTATCATTATCCCATTTCAAACTTGGGGAAACTGAGGCATGCAGCAGTGACATGACCTGCCCAAGGCTGAACATGTAAATATTATCTCTTACTTACATTCATGTACTGAAGGAATCTAAATGTTCATATAGTACATGAAGATGCATGTGCCCATGCGTAAATAAACCAGCATGCTCATAATACACACTGACAGGCAACTCAAGCCAATGTTTTCTTTATTCTATTGTGTACATCTATTGGGATTGGGGTTTGAATGCTCAGACCTTTTAGAAACCTTGAGGGTTTGTTTGCATCGCAAACCACAATTTTAGGTCTGAAAATTCTTCTTCCAGTAAAGCCCTGTCTATTCCCAGATCTAATCTGTGGACTTTTCACTGCAAAGACTCATCATACTCAGATTTTAAAAGTGTGTGTGTGTGGGGGGGGAAGGAGTATGGTGGGATCCACGTTCTAATCAAAGTCTATGTAAGCAAATTTTAATTTAACAACGCTCCATGCTCTACAAGACAATGCACCATTTGCAATTATAGGAAAGTAGGATGGCCTCTTTAAAGGCTGCTTTCCACTCTAGAAAATCAGTACCACACGTATTACAGTAGAAATGCAGACAATTACCTGTAGGCGTGTGTGGAATACGGTTTCTTGTAAGAACTCCGAAAGTTGTTCTTCTGGATGGCGTGGTCTGGTCTTGCAGTCTTCCTGCCGGTGGAGAGAGGAGAAAACAGACAGCAGTGAATTTTGACCTGCCTACTGCTTTTATTCTGCTGTGACTT
This sequence comes from Trachemys scripta elegans, assembly GCF_013100865.1. NCBI lineage: Eukaryota > Metazoa > Chordata > Testudines > Emydidae > Trachemys > Trachemys scripta. Next base: position 18,981,226 of record NC_048311.1, read on the forward strand.
ACAAAGCTCTTGCTTATATATTTGTTATTTATAGAGCACGTGATGAAATTTTAAGAAGTTTATAAACCCTGATGAGTCACAGAGAAAGGTGAGAGGCTTTAAGGTGACATGCCAGCAAAAGCATCCTATGAGGCTTTTCTTTCCTGGCGTGATTGTCTGCAGGGGGATAAAGCATTTTAGCTGATTGCTAGATACTCAGTGCTGCTTGCATGTCTCTGGCTCTATCTACCTATGACTAGATGCATGGCTAGAAAACACGAAATAGTACATCAATATGTAATACAATTAGGGTCTGATCTAGATTCATTTGAAGTCACTTTACATTTATTTAAACAGGCTTCGCACCCTTAAATGAGCTAAATTCAGCCATGGTGAAAGCGGATGTAACTTCATTGCTTTTAGTGCAATCAGAGACTGCAGCTGCATCACAAACTGGGGCTGCATTTGACCAAGGGGGTTTAAGAAAAGTAGTGTTCTTTGCAGAGCTTTTAGCCGTCAGTCAATCGCTGTGTTTTGGCTGTAGGCAAAGACAGGTAGAATAGTTTATCAATCCCCAGCAAAGCAAGAAATGGACTAGTGTGACTTACAAAATGAAATACAGGGAGTCCAAGTTTACTCTGACTTACGTGAAAAGATAACACTGTTGAAGCCATGGCAGTCATGCTGCTGTCAAACCAGCGTGAGAGAGATCAGAATTTGGTCCAGTCCTAGGAAAGCAGAAGCATGAACATGTTACCAGGCTTGGATGGTGAAAAGAGAAGCATCAGGAAACTAGTAGCACTTAGAGGCAGGAGGGTTGTTTTCAGACTAAAACTACTTATACAGCAGCATCAGTCTGCGAGATGCTTTACAAAACACAGACAAATGGCCAGACGTGGCTCTCGACACTGGTGTCAACCTGGAGTAACTCGACTGATGTCAATAGAGTTACAATGATGTAAAATTTGTGGAATCAGACTTAAGGTTTCTGCCCTAAGGAGCTTACAATTTAAGGAGCAAGGCTGCAGTGAGATTTATTGCATGAGTAAAGTCATCAGAATTTTGCCCTCCTAAAGGCAAGAGACGGTAGTAGAAAATATTCCAGACACAAGGTAGCATAAAGGAAGGTACCAGCAAGGAAATCAGCAACAACTCATGGGCCAGATCCTGTTTGGAATTAGTTGATGTAAAAGTGAAGTGATTCCATTAAAGTCAATAGTGTAACACTAATGTAAAACAGGAGTAATGGAGAGCAGAACCTGGCTCCATATGTGCCTAAAGAAAAGCTGGAGGAGGTCAGGATGTGTTTAACTTCCAAGTCTCAATCAAAGTGACCCCCAGCATCAACCATTTTTCTCTTTTAGTATTTTTGATAGAATCCAAACAGAAATACAACCCAACCCACACCCAACCAGTAGAAAACAAAATGTTCAGCAACTAGCCCTAAAAATAACCAACCTACCCCCATTATAAGTAAACAGAACAGGGCATGTTGGAATGTGGTTAAAGCCATCCTGCTATTTTACCAGGGTGTTTTGAACCAGTCCCTTTCTCCCTGTCGCTATCTAGCAGCTGTGGAGGGGTCAAAAACTCTATTAGAATTGGAGCACTGGAAATTTACAGAGATTTACATATTTAGCAGCTCCCACAGCATCTTCAAAGGGCCCAGAGATGTTATTTTTGCATCTGTTTGCAACCATTCTTTATTGTTCATTGGTCCAGCCACTTAGCCAGCCGGCAGTTTTGCTTATAATTTGGGGTTGCGGGGGAGAAGGAAAGAATTACGTCACTTTTATTGTCATCACTTTGGAATTAACTGACCTATAAATTCAGCCTCCAGTCTCCAAGGGGTCTCATCTGCCATAATGATCTATGCACCTTTCTTCCCTTCTCTGCTGTAATGCATTATGATTATGATACCCATGAGGATTTAAGCAGCTTTTAAGATTTGCAGTGTAACAGTATCTTGCTGTAACAGGGCAGATCTGCCAGTGAGAGGGGTTCCAATGATGTAATATTTCTACCTTGCATTTCATTGGCCAGCGTGTTTTTACTTTATAACCTGCGCAGATACAGAGAGTATAGTTGGAATGAACCAACGATCCAGCTTTCCTGCTTGTGTAACTGAATTTAGCACCTAATAAAGCTGTAGGCTAAATTCTCTGTTGGTGTTAACTGATGCAGTAGCATTGATGTCAATGATGTGCCAGTTTATGCCAGTGGAGAAGTTGCTCTAATGATTGTTTTTCTAACTCTCCTCCAGACTTTTAATGACCATTTCTCCAAAACACAGCATGGGGCTGTCAGTAGCACTTGATTGCTTGTTACTGCAATAAATTCACAGCAGCACACCAGGCTTGGAGTGTATTCAATGCATTTAAAGATTCCCTAGGACTGCTGCTTAGTAGTTGAAGAGGCTGCCCCATGCCGGTATGCTTTTTTTTCTGGGCAGCACAACTGAAGCAGTCAAACAACATATTTGATGCAGGAAAGTCAGAACTTCATTGGTCCATATCTTTGGGGTCCTATTTGCGTAGCTGGATTCCACTTTCCAAAAGCTGATTTTCTGCAGGCAAAATGGGGGAGGGAGGTATGCACCCCACAAATCATTGTGCAGGGCACAGCTGAAGATCAGCCTAGAGAAGAGTCCCAATAGGGTTGTCAGTCCCTGTCTCTATTATTCTGGCTCAACCTAGGAGATGTGGCAGCAGGCTCAGTTCTGGGTCTTGAAAGTTTGGTTGTAAGATGTTTTTTAAGAATTTTTTCTGGCTTGGAAATCCCTCCCTATCTCTTCCCTCTCTTTCAGTGGCCTGATTCACCATCTAATGCTCCAGGGCAAATTCCTAAGGAAGCCAACCCTAGTGAGGCAAGGGCAATTGAGTGGCTGGGCTATGTACCATTGTGCAGGAGACCCCTGCGTGGTCTCTGCATAGGCAGAGACTGAGCTCTGTCCTGACCGATGGCCAGTTAAAGGGTGGTACTGATGAACTAGGGACAAGTCCATCCTGTCATCATTAACTGATCCAACGATGGTCATGATTCAGGGACAAGGGCCCAAAAATCAGGGGACAGTTTTGTCCATTTCTGCCTAAACTGAGCAAGGGAAGCAGCTTCAACACAAACCAATATCCAGTCCAGGTATCCTCCTTTACAAGGCCCCAGTGAACTGGAGTGAGCGCCTCTGTTCTCTTCTCCCCAGGGCCCGGGCACCAACCGATTGGCCTCATTTGCTTTTCTCTCCCAGGCCAGAGTAGTTGAACTAGGGCATAGTGAACTCAAGGTACAACCCAGGTAGTTAAGGAGGAGAGGGGTTGCTGTAGAGGAGCCCCTGAAGGGAAAGTAGAGAAGGGTTTCCAGGAGAGCTGGGCTATAAACCAAAACTCTGAATCTGAGCCCCCAAAACTTCAGAACAGTTTGGTTTTAAATTGGAACTTTGGGACATGGGCTTGGCTCTAATTATTACTGGGTCATCCTGCATCTTATACAAGCAGAGCAGGTCACCTGCAACTAGTGCCTGGGCCCAGTGTCAATGCACTTATTACTTCGGGTGAGCTGGATGCTAGGAGGAGGCAGATGAACTGGTACAGAGCGCCACCTACTGGGGAAGTTAAATTCACCAGCAGGATTAAAACCAGTGACTATCCCCAGTGACCCCATTTCCAGGAGTTTGTTTTATAAACTTTTCATCAGGTGTGCACATGCGCGCGCGCACACACAAAAGTGTGTGTTTAAATCTATCCCTGGCCACGCATGAAGTAATACCCAACTGGGGAGACTCGGCTTTTGTAATAAATGTAGTCAGTGACTCAGGCTGGTAGAAGGTATCTGGCTGCAGGGGTGTCAGTCTGAGTCTTTGAAACAAGCAAAGCATGAGCAGTGAAGTAAAGGCAGCCTACTAACCCTGCATCCCTCAACCAAGGCTCTCCGGGCCTTCAACCCTGACCCACAAGGGTCGCTCTAACCGCAAGAGAAGAAATCTGTTCCATTGTCCACATGGTTTGAGCATTGGCCTGCTAAACCCAGGGTTGTGAGTTCAATTCTTGAGGGGGCCATTTAGGGATTGGGGGGGGGGGGAAATAGTTGGGGGATTGGTCCTGCTTTGAGCAGGAGGTTAGACTAGATGACCTCCTGAGGTCCCTTCCAACCCTGATATTCTATGATTGATTGAGTCTTGGAGCATTCTGCTGAGCCTGCCAACCTGGTGCTAATGGTTTTCATACATAACAGTGTGTAGTTCTGCTCACCTCACAGCAGTTTTGTCCTCGGCTACAGATCTGAACCAGAGTCATAAGCGCCTGCTAAGCCAGTGCTTGTAAATTGTGATGACTGTGAGCCCATCAGTGCAGGAGTGGGGATGTTCAGAATTTGCTTATATAGGCCAAAATCCTCCCCTCTCTTCCACTTTCATATCCGCTATGCAGCGGGAGTTGGACAGAAAACACCAGCAGGCAGTGCAGCATGTGCGTGCCACAGAGTACAGGTCCTTGCAGGTTCCTGGTGCAGTGGTCCTTGGGGATGGAGCCAGGGCTCTCTGTAGCAGTAGAGCCTCCAGTTCATCCCCCTCCTATGGAGATTTCTCCAGCCATTAGGATGGAGTAGGGATGCAGAGCAACTCTGCATCCTGGCATGGGACCCTTGTCATGTCCAGAATGTCACCATGATCAGCCCAGCTACTCAGGCTGGCACTGGGAAGACAAGCTGGGCCATGGCCATGCATAGTACTTTACAGGCATGGACCACAACAAAGTCCTTGCACCAAAGAGCTTCACAGTTATGTGTGGGTCTGTCTCTACTTCTTTGAAGTCAATGAAAGTTGAATCACTTACTTTGATAGGAGCAAAATCAGACCCTAAACTACACCTGCGACCATCCACCCTTTAAAATGTGTCAAACACAGTGAACGGGTCCTGGCTGGGATGCTCTCTCATAGGTGGCAGTTTGAAGTTAAATGCCTGTCATCCTTTCTGTAAGTGGGGATCCCTGTCCTCTGACATTCTCTTAAAATGCAGGCAATGGAACAGCCAGGCAGGCAGATAATGTGACCTGTTATCTCTGATCACTCTTTATCCTACTACATTTTCCTGTATGGCTACAGCTGGCCATTGTAGATACACCTCTACCCCGATATAATGCGACCCTATATAACATGAATTCGGATATAACGCAGTAAAGCAGCGCTTCGGGGGGGGGGGGGGGGGGGGGGGGCACTCTGGGGGATCAAAGCAAGTTCGATATAACACTGTTTCACTCCTATAACATGGTAAGATTTTTTGGTTCCCAAGGACAGCGTTATATCGGGGTAGAGGTGTAGTTACAATGAGCTGCCAATTTACATTGGCCACAAGGTGGCACAAGAGTGTTTTTTATGGTACAGAAGATGTCAACATAAGTTGCTCAGCAAGAGAAATAAGGAACAAAATCTTGGCAAACGTAAATTGGCTTTTCATTGCCTCCTTATGATGCTCTTCATAATAAGGCTGCCCGTTGCTATCAGACTCCCACTGCCATCAGGGTCCATTGTAAATGTCTCCTGTGAAATGCATCCCTTGCTGTAACACATACACACGACTGATTCCCATGAGTAGCCTTATCGAGGAAGCCCTGGCCTTTGTACACAGCCATTAATTTGACCTGGGGAACCAACACTCAAAGTAATACTGTATTAAGTCTGGGTCAGATTCTCTACTGGTGCAAACTGGAGCAGCTCCACTGAAGTCAGTTTACACCAGCAATGTGCCAATTTACACCAACGGGGAATCTGACCCACTCTTCCTAAGGGTAAATAAACTTGGCATTTACTTAACTCTGTGTAACTATCTGCATTTCTAATGCACTCGTCAGTGTAGTATCCAGGCTCCAGAAATATGAAGCCTGTCTTGATTTTACATGTCACCTTTGTGCAGAGGCCAAGGATGGTGATAGCTTATATGCAAGGATCCAACAGCCCTTTACAAACATTAGTCAACCCCACCTTGACACCAACCCCAATGCAGTAGGTAAGTATTTTAATCGGCATGGGCGTTTTGAGCCACAATGAGGTTCTGGCCACCATTTTCTAAAATGGCTACTGATTTCAAGGTGGCTCCATGTTTCGATGCCGAGCTTTACGTGCTTCATTTTCAGAAATGCTGAGTGATCGCAACTCCAGCTGAGGCACATGGGCATTGCAGGTCCTCAGCTGTTCTGAAAATTGGTCCTGAAATGTTTTAACGTGGGTACCTACAAAAGTGACAAGCCCAAAATCAGTGGCCATTTTTTACCACATTGGTCTGACTTACCCAAGATTCTCCAGTAAGTCATTGGCAGAGTTAGGAATTGAGCCCAGGAGTCCTAATGCCCACTCCCCTGATCTACTAGTGGAACATCCTTCTTGCGCTGTTCTAGCACCAAGGATGCTATTCAGTTGCGTGCCATCTTTGAAGCCGCTCAAACACTGGACTGTAGAGTCACAAACCAAAGGGGAGCTGCTCTTTACTGACATGAGAAGTTCAATTCCAACTAAGAGCACCTCAGAGGCACACTTAAAAGTACAGTGCAGAAATATGCATAGCACTCAACTGCTCTGTAAATAAGTAAATTGTCCTGATTTGATCCCTTTAAAATGCACGTCTTGCTACTCTGGTTAGTTGCATAATTTGACGACTTGACTCAAATGGCTATTTGCCACCTGAAGTCCAAAATCTGCTCTCCAGAATGTAATCACTCAGCATAAGGGCAGAGTCCAACCAGACTCAAGATTTATGTCTATTAATTATTTTTTGTGTAATACAGCCCTCAGTAGGTGCGGTCAATGGAAGCTGTGAAGTGTCCCTGGAGTGGATAAAATGTTGCAACACGAAAACCTTTGCTGGAGTGCAAACCGCTAACTAGGCGAGCAAGAGGGCATTTTTCACTCTTTAAAGGGCCTCATCCTATTTCCTCTCTGACATCAAAGGCAACCCACCCTGCTAATTTCAAAGGGAGCAGGATTGTCCCATAATTGTTCCATCTATGCGCCCATTAAGGGGTGGCAAGTGGTCATGCTCAGAAGATGACTGCACTGTATATACTAGCCAGCACTCCACTCCACTCCATTCCCTTTCCCACCGCTATCACAATGGAGTGATCTATATGGGGCACTGTCAGCTCAAAGTGAGAGGCTTGGGAATGTCCAAGATTTGACTGAGCATCATCTCTGAGTGTTTTATCACTGAGTTTATACCGGCTTCCCACCCACCTTGCTCTGTGTGCAAATAATTAGCAATTTTCCCACTCTCATCGATCTCTAGGCATGTCCCTGCCCTCCACAGTACAGGGATGGAAGTTCCACGTGGTTAGCAGGCTCCGAGCCCACCTTGTCCATATTATGAACATTTTGTATCAACATGACATATACAAGAGAGTTAAAATTTCTTTCCCAATTGATGCTGTCCTTTCCCACTCAGAAAACAATGATTCCCTCCATCTTCTGTTCATGATGGAATCAAGATTAATACTGAAAGCTCAGAGCTGCTCCTAGGAGCTACAACAACAGGACTATACCCCACCTTGTTAAAATGCTACATTCCTTCACTTTAGGGGACAGAAATTAGGCCCGAGTTTGGGGCCAGTAGAACTTGACACAGACCTTGGCACAGGACCTGAGGGGAGGTGGCTTTCCACCTTTGCAGCGCCCTGATTTTGAGATAACTGGGGATCATTTTGTCCCCAGGCATAAACTAGAGCAGCCCAAATGTAGTGGTTATTATTATGACTGTTGTCTGTTTGTATTATTGGAGCACTTAGAAGACCTAGTCATGGCCAGGACCCCACGGTGCTAGATTCTGTACAGAACAAAAAGCCAGTCCCTGCCTCAAAAGGCTTACCTTACAGCCTGCAGCCCATGCCCCCAGGGGCCATGCTGGCAGCTGGCAATAGCTGACACAGCAATGCTCTGGCTATGCCCTTTTCACCACCAACCACACCCAGGGGAATTCCCAAGTGGCGGGTTAAAACGGCTTTATGGACACCTTGCATTGCCAGAGCTGTGCAAAAGAATCCTGATGGACCTGAGAACTGGGCCCAGAGGGTTGGAGTGCTGATCTCAGTCATGTTGTGGTAAATCCAGAGGAACGCTGGCAATGATTATTCCACATTTACGGTAGTCTGACCGGGAGCAGAATGTGCCCCAAAGCCTCTAGAACAAATGTGCACACAAAGTTACGTTCCATCAATAGAATCTGTTTGCGCAACCTCAAAAAGTGCACAGTCAGTCCCAGGGCCTGGTGATGTCAGGGGGTCCTGCTCTCCTGCCGGGGGCACTAGAAACATGGATGAGACTGGCAGCGTTTATTTTATTTTTAAAGCTACGTTTCTAGCCCTTTTCTTTGGTACAACTCTTGGAAATGTAAACCAATCGCTCCAGTTGAAGAGCTGGGCTTCACTCCACAGCAGGCGGCACAATGAGTCGGTCAGATTTGGAGTGTATCCCAAAGATTCATCTCACTAACCCTTCCCACCATCCTTGAGTCAGCCCTGCACATACCGGTGTGATTCTGCTGCACAGAAATTGGTTCTGGCTGAGTAAGGAGCAGACAAAATAGTTTTGCAAGCCTGCCCAAATATTCTAAAGCCACATTGGCAAGTGGAAACTTTTACACCTTCCACAGTTAGGCCATTCAAATCCTTTAAGGACCTATTTAGCAGCGATCCCCATGAGCTCAGAGAAGACCTAGTTAAAGACATTGAATCCAAATATTGAACTCATAATGCGACTTCTAAGAGCCATTAAACAACATAATTCTTCCCCATTGACTGGGGAGCTTCTGAGCCCCTGTTAATGGCACATGAAAGCGGCAGAGGGCTCTGGATTCACACAGAGCTATTCTAGTCTATTCTATGCAGGGTCTTACTGTAGTAGCTGTACAGCATTAAGCAATGTGACTAACATCTCCCACGTTTTTTCTCTCAACCTCTCTTCAGGGAGAGAAATATGGACAGTGGAGAGTTTTGGTTTGGAATGTATTGACTTACTTTATGTATATGTTGCTATATGTTTATGTTAGAGAAGGCAAGGTCAAAGAAATGTGCCGGCATTTGGAGCAGAAGATGGTGAGGTTTGGGATGGCCATTAGTTCCTGAGGGGAGTTAATTCCACAGACTTTGGCCGGCCGATAAGAATGCTCTGTCTCCTGCACAGACAAGTTTTAACTAGGTGTAGGGAGTGCCCTTGTGCCAGAGAAGCAACCACACTCTTCATCCCAGAGCTATCTGCAAACTTTTAGATACCCTGAGCCCAGCCCTCTGAGCACCTGGAAGTTAAGAGCCTGATCTAATTTCCTTTACAGTCAATGGAAAGACTCCCATTAGGCAGGCACTGTGGACTTGTGGATAAGAGTGAGGAGACCTAGTTCTCATCCCAGCTCTGCTACTGCTCTGCTATCTGACCTCTCTATACCTCCCACCCTTTGTCTACCTTGTCTAATTAGATAGTAAGCTCTGGGAGGAGGGGCTGTCTCTCACAATGTGTTTGTATAGCACCTAGCACCATGGGGCCTGGATCGCAGCTGTAGCCTCTAAATACTCATGTAATACAAATAATAGATAATAATTATGTTGGTGGGCTTTGCCTTGGTTCTGCAGGATCTGAACAACCTCCTAACCCAGACGCCAGTAGGAGGCTGAGTGGTGGATAGGTCAGCTATAGCAGGGGATAATGTACAGAACATGGCTTTCTGGGAGAACCTCAAGAGCTGGGCTGGGGTGGGAAGGGTGGCTCTAAGCAAATTTAACAAACACTCGCAGAAAAAAATAAAACCTGCAGCCGCTCCTCACACCCACTCCTCAAAACAGAGAGCTCCCAACACCTGCCCTGCTCACAACCACCAGCCCTTGTCAACCCCCTTTCTCCCCCCAAACCCAGATAAGCTTCATAGTGCTGCTGAGGGTCAACAGATTTGGGATACTGCAGCTCGATGTGCAGAGTAAATTCCAAAGGGGAGGGCTCCTCCTGGGGAACACCCTGCTCGGAGCGCCCGCAATTAACTTGTGGCTCATCCGGCTGGCCCACCGCCATTAGCGTATCAGTGGCAGTAACGCCCATGGAGAGAGGCAGGCTCTCAAGCAGGAAGGTCCCAAGCTGTTTAGTGCGTTATAGCTCAAACGTAACCCGTAAAGCTGCTCCCAGAGACCCAGAGTCAGTCACACACATCCTACAGTACTGGCCTCAGGAGCTCACAGCGATTTGGAGAAGAGTAGCCATAGTCCAGCAGGCAAACCCAAGAGCTGGGTGCACCCGAGGCACAACACACCAGCCAGCCACAGATGACAAGAAAGCCTGCTTAGTGGAGGAGATGGGGCACTGACTACAATGGTGTGCAGAGAGAGGGGAGGTGAGAAGAGGAAAAGGATTGTAGAGCCCTGACTGATCGCATCTCCCCTGCTGTCTGTAGGCTGGGAAGCTGCACATCAGGAGGTCGGGCCAATAGTGGAGAAGGACAGATAGGGTGCACAGAGGAGCTCTTTGCATAGTGGTGGGCCAGCAGCAAGAAGGAGCTATCCTCATAGGTAGGAGAGCACAGTATGCTGGTACACAGCAGGACTGACCAGGAAAGGGCTAGAAAGGTGAGCGAGGCGGAGGACATAGATACACCTACCCACCCATGTCTCATTTTCCCACCCTGTTTCCCTTCTGTATTTGTGTTGCCAGTCTTTTTTATTTCCTTTTCCATTCAGTGCCATATATATACAGATGCAGCATCAACATCTAAGTCTGTACAAGCCTTACAATGGGGCTGCAAGATGATGCCACAGATACCCAGGGACCAAAGTGACCGGATAAAAGGACCCAGAGGTGCTCCCTTGACAACTTAGCTGAGGCCCTTTTCCTGCTTGAAACAAAATCTTAAGAACACTGAATTAGGAAAGGCAACAAAATGCATATGAAGCCAATAGGTATAAGTGCTGCTTCCCCGAGGAACTGCGGGGCAAGGAGAGAAGGAAATGGGAACTTTGAAGTAGACCCTAAAGCTAGAGTTACTCAGTTTCATTGGAATGCATTTAAACTGTGCGTGCTGGGTGCCCTGGGATCTGGAAACTAGATGATTTTCCTCTGAGAAGCAGCATGGTTTTGAGGCCCTGCTCATGGGGTTGGTGACTAGAGGCCTGGGCTCTATTCCTTAGACAAGTCACTTCAGGCCTTTATTTCCCTTCCTGCCCTTTGTCTGTCTTTTCTATTCAGAGTGTGAACTCTTTTAGGCCAGGCACTGTCTCTGACCACATGTACATACAGCATCTAGCACAAGGGGGCTTCAATCTTGGTTGGGGCCTCGAGAGATAATTGATAATAATTAATCCCCGGGGAAGGTGGAGGAGAGAGTTAATTAGCTGTTTGGAAAGCACCTTGAAACTATCCTTAGCAGCACCATCATCTTTCTTCCTCTCCTCTTCTTCCCATTCTTTCCCTTCACTCCTCCCACTTTCCCTTTCCCTTTCCACTGCCTTCTCTCTGTCCCCCCTCCTGCTTTTCCCTCCTCTCCCATCCCCTTATTTCTCCTCCTCATCCCTCCATCCTCTCATCTTCTTTCCTCACCTCCTCTCCCTCCATCCCTCCCTCCATCCTCTCATCTTCTTTCCTCACCTCCTCTCCCTCCATCCCTCCCTCCATCCTCTCATCTTCTTTCCTCTCCCCTCCATCCCACCCTCCTCATCCCTCCATCCTCTCATCTTCTTTCCTCTCTTCCTCTCCCCTCCATCCTCTCATCTTCTTTCCTCTCCCTCCATCCCTCCACTCCCCTTCCCTCCTTCTCTCCCTGCATCCCTCCCCCCTCTCGCCGCCCCGCCCCCGCAGCATCCGGCTCCCCGGCGGTGGGCGGGGCCGAGGTGCCGGACCCCGCCCCCGGGCAGTGACTGCGCCTCGGCTCGGGCCTCCTCCCTCCCTCCCTGTCCGCTGCCGGCGGCCGCTCGCTCGCTCTCCCCGCGCCGCTGCCCGAGAGCCATGGCGGACCAGCCCGCAGAGCCGGCGCCGGCCCCGGCGCCCCCCGCCCCCGCCGGCGGCTCGCAGCGCCTGCTCTTCTCGCACGACCTGGTGTCGGGCCGCTACCGGGGCTCGGTGCGCTTCGGCCTGGTGCGCCTCATCCACGGCGAGGACTCCGACTCGGAGGAGGACGAGGGCGGCCGCGGCGCCGGGGCCGGCAGCTCGGGGGGCTCGGAGTGCGGGGGCCCCGGGGCCGGCGGGGCCGAGGAGAGCCGGGCCAGCCCCCTGCGCCGCGGCTACGTGCGGGTCCAGTGGTACCCGGAGGGCATCAAGCAGCACGTCAAGGAGACCAAGGTGAGCGGCTCATCTGCATCTCATTTGCATGCGCGAGGGGCCGCCGGGCTCGGCCGCGCCCACCCGGGCTCGCCCCCCGCGTGGAAACAAACGGTGCAGCCCCGGGCCTGGCCCGGCAGCTGCACCCCGCGCCTTGGTGCTCTGCCACCCTGCAGCCGCGATCCGCCAGCCCCGCTCGGGAATCCCCGGACCGCTGCGCTGGCTTCCCGGGGCTGCCGCTCCTCGCGATCATCGCCCCTAACCATGGAGCGCCTCAGTCCTGTGCGCCCCCTGCCCCGCATGCAGCCGCTCACGCTGGGGTGCTGAGAGCCACTGAGCCAAACTGCAAATCCTGTATGGGATGGAAACCACTGCAAGCCAGCACCTGCTGCAGCCCCTAGTTCCAGCACCTATGCGCTCATGACATTTGGCATAATTGCATAGCATACTCTGCTCAGGGACATGGGTTGTAACAACAAAGGGATTGTGACTTCCTAGGGGCAGGGGCTTTATCCACCAATTGCCATGCTAGCCTGTGGGGTTATGCACAAAGATGCCAAAGGCACAGCTGTCTCTTAATGGGAAAACGTATCTTGCAATTATTCCTAATCTCAAGAGGCACTTTAGTATGGGATTGATTATTCCTTATTACTATAATCTGTTCTCTCTTGTTGGACATTTCATTGGCCTCTTATGTATGCTAATTTTGTTGGGATTGAAATATATTTCCCTTCTTTCAGGAGGCTTTAAAGGCAGTAATTAAATCTCCTTGCCTCTCTAACCTGGAGAGGCTACAGCTCTTATCTGCATAGAGGAGATCAAAATGTAGCTGTTTCATTTGGATTTTGGTTTAAATTTAAAATAATCCTAAAAAGTCCAGAAAACTGGTAAAGGCCATTGCCTGTGAAGGTGAATTAAACAGTGCCTGGTAATAGAGTCTCTCTTCTTTGGGGAGAAGTGGGTGCACTATGTATTTTTTTAAAACCTCAACATAGGGGAGTTAACTGCTAAGTACAATAGCTTTGGACAGTTAAAGATTTCAGTGTGACATAGTGGTGTACAGATATGAAGTGGATTCATGGATTTGCACTTTTTTTCTGAATGATTATTCCTATCAGTCTTGCACATGTTAACTTGTGACCTTTCATTGTTGTTCAAAGGCTGCAAGGTGTGAGTGTTCGAGGTCTGGTTTAGAGTACTCCCACTTCCCAAAGTTAGTCTAGTGCTGGGTTTTACGCACAGTGACTGACAATACTTGGGAGACAAAAGAGAGAGAGGGCACTCTAACATAATACAAAGGGGCCTGGGATGAATGGGTGTCACACAGAGCAGAAGGCCTGTGCTATCATCGAAACAGAAAGAGGCTGCATGCTATTTTATGGTGGTAAGTGAAGATATGAGTTTCTTAGCATAATCTTTTACCCGCCTCCTCAAAAATCATGCAACAGAAGTCTGTTGAAGAAAGCAATGCATTTGTAATTCTAGTAGAAATTGGTAGGATCACACAACACTAATAAGTAGAGCCAAATGTAGATTGTATTGTCACTAGGCATGTTGAATCTTGTTTAAAATGTATGAAAAATGAATAAGGTATATCCACAATATCTCTTTAATAAAATAATAATAAAAAAAAAAGCAACAACAAAAAATCCCAAACCCTCATTTTGGATTTGTGGTCCTTAAGTGAGAATGATTGCTTTTCAAATAAAATCTTCGGCCAAAATTTTTAAATTCGGTGCCTAAAGTTAACCTTTCAAATTCATTTGGAAACGCCTTAAATCAGGGCTCTTGGAATGTGTAAATATGGATTTAGGAGTCTAACGTTAAGCTCTCAGATTTCAAAATGTTAGCCTTGTTATATTTATATCACATTGCAATATGGAAAACACAGAAGTCCTGAAAGTAACAGAATTCAAAGGAGACCACTTAAATGAGTAGCTCCTTTCCTTTCCCTTTTATAGTCATATAGCTTCAGTGGGGGTGTTAGACTATACAGGTAATATGCAGAAGTGCCCAAATTGTCCTATTGACTTTCCATATGAAAATCTGCCCCAATGACAAAATTGATGGGAACGTCAAGTACAAGATGGACTGCAATTTAATTTTGGTTAAAAACAGTATCTTACATAAACCTGAGACCAATAGAAGTATAGCCGTGAAATAATTTTTTTTTTGCTATAATCATTTTTTTAAATAATCTTCCCAGTATTTCTTCTAACTCAAATATTGCACTGTTAATAGGTGAGAACCGAAATGTTAAACTGACACATCAACTCTTCATTGTCTGAGCTCAGAGAGATGCAAAATGTAAACGCCACATAATTATTGTTGGGAGGAGAACATTAATTGCCATTTTAATAGTTTATGATGTTAGTAACCAACTGTAGGCAAGGGTATCTAATTTTTAATACAAGGTTGAGTCTGACTCTTGCAAAGGTACCTCTAGCTGTGAGATTGCAAATTTCACTTTCTTTGAAAGTATTTGACTTGATTACCTAAAGCCTGATAACATTAAATCAGGGATTTGAGATTAAAATTCTTCTCCACTCTCCTCCCAGTTCTTTTGAAAGCCTACTTTTCTTACTGTTAGTCAGTTTTGCAATGGAGAGGGACTTAGAGATAGTCTCAAGGCTTAGAGTCAGCAGACTGGATTCTTTATTCCAGCTCTGCCATTGACCACTTATGACCATGAGCAAGTCACTTGGGGGATGTCTGCATGGAGTAGCCATGAGCACTAGAGAGTTGTTTGAAACAGCACTACTTAAAAGCACTAGGGAACTTTTAATGGGCAGTAGCAGGGTCTGAATGGTCGGATTAATGCACAGTGTGTTAGTGTGCTTGAGAAATCATGCCCCCATAGTGCATTACCCTACCATGTAGAATTGCTTTTGGTTTATGCCTCAGTGTCCTTATGTGGAAATGTGGACACTCCTCTACCTCACACAGATGTTGTGAGGCTTAATTCATTGATGTGTGTAAAGCACTTTAAGATCTTTAGATAGGAGCTTTCAGTGTAAAATAATATTACTGGCAAGTGCACGCATTTAGCACCAGAGAGGGCAGAAATCCAGAAAAGGCTCTTGTAGCAACATATAAGGATAGCAGAAAATAAATAACCACTAACTTCTTATGCAAATGTGGAAAGTTGCAATGCTGTTCTCTAAACTACTTAACCAGGCAACCTGAATTAGAAGCCTACCACCATTCCTAACTTGTTAGGGAATAGACAGTGATAACAAACTAATCTTTTTCATTCCTGATCCTAGCTAGGTTGGCTTTCCTGTGCTTACATTTTGTGGCAGTAAATGTTGCAGACCAGTGTTTGCTTGGATTTAAATGATTGCCTACATTAATACCAAGTTTAGTAAAATTATCCTCTTACAACAGAATGTGAATTTAAGACCTATGGTAACGGATGAAGATCCTTTGGCCTCACCATTGGAACAAGTACATTAAGCTTGCTTATTACTTATTTGATTCCTAAATATGGTTATATTCCTAAATCGGTTTCATGAGTAGTATCAGTAGCAAGGTTCTTCTCTGGTGGCATAGACTCTGGCATTCACACCAGATTTTTATATTTTACCTCTTCATGCTCCCTTCAAGCCTGCCTTCCTGTCCTCTGCATGTAATCTCAGGCACTGAAACAATTTAAAAATCTTCGTTGCTGAATAGCCAAAAAATCTTCAGTGTTGGGAGCGTGCATCTTATCTGTGTCCTGGCTTATCCTCAACCCCTTCTTAAAATCATGTAGCAAAACTTGAATTGCCCTCCTTGGTGATTTAAGCTGCACACGCACTGTCTTCACATTGAACGTAATGCTTGCTCTGTGTACATTATATTTAATTTGCCATCCTAAAGAGAGAGAGCCATTGCTGACTGGCATCAGTGTCTGAAAGTTGCAGCAGCCACTTTCCTAGCAAAGTAATCACAAACATTTTGAACCCAGTCTAACTTTCATTTCAAGAGTTTCTCCCCCAATATGAACATAAGAATGGCCCTACTGGGTCAGACCAAGGGTCCATCTCGCCCAGTATCCTGTCTTCTGACGGTGGCCAGCACCAGGTGCCCCAGTGGGAACGAACAGAACAGGTAATGATCAAGTGATCCATCCCCTGTCGCCCATTCCCAGCTTCTGGCAAACAGAGGCTAGGGACAGCATTCCTGCCCATCCTGGCTAATAGCCATTGATGGACCTATCCTCTATGAATTTATCTAGTTCTTTTTTGAACCCTGTTATGGTCTTGGCCTTCACAACATCCTCTGGCAAGGAGTTCCTCAGGTTGACTGTGCATTGTGTGAAGAAATACTTCCTTTTATTTGTTTTAAACCTGCTGCCTATTAATTTCATTTGGTGATCCTTAGTTCTTGTGTTATGAGAAGTGATAAACAACACTTTCTTATTTACTTTCTCTATACCTGTCATGATTTTATAGACCTCAATCATATCTCCCCTTAGCCGACTCTTTTCCAAGGTGAAAAGTCTGTCTTATTAATCGCACCTCAGATGGAAGCCGTTCCATACCCTAAACATTTTTGTGCCCTTTTCTGACCTTTTCCAATTCCAATATATCTTTTTTGGGGTGGGGCGACCACATCTGCATACAGTACTCAAGATTCAGAGTGGTAGCCGTGTTAGTCTGTATCAGCAAAAAGGAGGAGAAGTACTTGTGGCACCTTAGAGACTAACAATTTATTAACTAACTTGTTTGTTATTTACTAACAAATTTGTTAGTCTCTAAGGTGCCACAAATATTCAAGATGTGGGCCTACCATGGATTTATATAGAGGCAACCTGGTATTTTCTGTCCTATTATCTATCCCTTTCTTAATTATTTCCAGCATTCTGTTTGCTTTTTGGACTGCCGCTGCACATTGAGTGGAAGTTTTCAGAGAACTATCCACAATCCAAGATCTTTCTGGAGTGGTAACAGCTAATTTAGACCCCATCATTTTATATGTATAGTTGGGATTATGCTTTCCAATGTGCATTACTTTGCATTTATCAACATTGAATTTCATCTGCCATTTTCTTGCCCAGTCACCCAGTTTTGAGAGATCCTTTTGTATGCATTTAGGAAAGGTAGTGAGCGAAAATGCACAAGTGTATTTAATGTTAATAAGTACTTTGTGATCCATTTAAAAATACTTTCCCCTTCTCTTATAATTTTTCAACCCAGAATCTCAGAGCTCTTTTCACCCTCTGATCTTCACAAAGCCTGGTATTCCTGTTTTCTAGATGGGGAAAATGAGGCTAAGTTCACAGGAGGCTGAGCTCACTGGAGGTCTGATCTCCTGACTTCCAGTTCTATGCTCTAATCACTAGACAATGCTTACTCCACAGTAGTAAAAGAGACATACAACTGTCGTACTGCATCTACCTTCATGCCAAGGGAGTTGGGTTAGTGCTGTTCTAGATTTTTTTTTTTTTTTTCCCCCTCAAGTGACAAATAATAGTGCTAGTTTGTTTTTTCAATTATCATGCTCAGCATGGGTTATTGGCAATGAAAAAAAAATCCATTCCAATATTGCCTCGTAATAGAACTGGTACTGCATGTCCTTATTGTGTAGGTCGGGAGTATGCTGATTGAGTAGCTTTTCGCAAAAATTTATGGGGATCCAGGACTGGAACAGCAGGGTCAAGGTACAGTGACAGAACTGTGTTGGAAGTTTGTGTTCTGGTGCTAGTGAAGCTAACGAGTTAGTACTGCAATTTGCTCTAAGTTTTTTTTATTGTTGCTGCTGTTCCATTCAGAACTGCACTGGAAACAGATTCTAGCCAGCAAGCCTCGTCAGTGTTAATTCAGTGACTGTTCGGTTTTGTTGACGTCAGATAACTTCTTGTTTTCTTTAGTTACCCCTGAAGACTCATTGCAGATCCAACTCTGCTTCCATCCCACACAGTTCTCCTGTACCCTCCCACTATTTATTACTATAATTTCTTGACCTCAAATGCTGAGTCATGAATATGAGGCAGGAAAACTTTTTTTAAAGAAATCAGTCTGATTTATTTCAAAACTTCTCTTTTTGTTTGGATTCTGTCCCTTAGTTTAAATCAAAACAGATAACTTTTAAACTACCATGGTTCCGTATTTGCACTGTGAGGGAAGGTCTGTGCTGTCGCTTCTCTTTATCCCTCTTGTACTTGGTATCAAACTTATCTTTTGAGTCTCAAATACATAAGAATGGCCATACAGGTTCAGATTAATAGTCTATCCATCTAGCCCAGTATCCTGTTTTCTGACAGTGGCCAGTGCCAGATGCCTCAGAGGGAGTGAACAGAACAGGGCAGCTTATCAAGCGATCCATCCCTGAAGGCTGGAATCTGTGCTTCTTATTGTAAATGAGTCGGTGGTAATGGTCTGGTCCTGTGAGGTTATGGGGTGCCATAGCTTCAACAGGAATTAAGGCTGCAGAGTATGGAACAGCCCTTGTGAGCTCCATCCTAAATTCTGAGTAATGTGGCTAGTTGTAGAAAATGTACTTGCCGTCCATTAGCAAGGGGCAACATGATGAGAAGGTGCCCACCGATTCTTCTAGGATAAACATGCAGCAACCCTCTTCCCCCCAACCCCTTTCCCTCCCAGCACTCTGTGCTTTGCAGTTTTTCTCTCCAGTCTAATTCAGATCATGCAGTATGGGTTATTTAGGTGTTAATCGTGGCTAGAGAGTTGGTATGTGATACATAACCATGATTGATGGATAAAAAATTAAGAGCTTGCGAAACCTTCCATCTTCAAAGGCAGCCGGCATGTTTTTCTGTTTAGAAATTCATAGATGTAGAGTATTTTAGCTTTTAACAGGTAAAGATGGATGGTTCTGGGTCACATACGTATGATTTCTTGTCAGGCACCATGAATAAATGCTGATCGCTGTGCAGAATTGTAGTTTTGATGCGGTACGCAAATGTAATACCCCATCACCATTATTACTGGTTTTTATTGAGCAGGGGAAGCTGTATCTAACCCTCTCTTGCTTCTGACATTTCAGTTGGTCTCTCTGGGGATTTCGTAGGAACCACCTGACATTCACAGCGGTTAGAGAAGAGGAGAAGGCTTACTGGAATTTTTGCAGTTCTGGGAAAAATTGATTCACTTTAGTGGATAACTTGTTCCAACCCTCTGAATATCTATTACAAAGTTATTTGCAATTGACTTGATTGTCCATTTTGCTCTGCAGGTTGAAGACTTTGATTCATTTGACTCTGGCTATATAGACAAAAGGTATGTCTACACTATGGAGACTATGGCTGTGTCAACGCTACGGCATAGCTATGTCCGCATAAGTAGGCGGGCATAACTCCATTGTGTAGATGCAATTTTGCTGACAGAAGGTTTTTTTCTGTGGTGTATGAGCATCAGATCCCCAAATGAAGTTAGCTATGTCGACAGACGCCCTCTTCAATAGCTGCTGTGGTCAGGACTGTGTGGTCAGGGGTGTAGTTTTTTTGACTGATGTAGCTATGCTGATACAATTTTTCAGTGTAGACCAGGCCTCGGGGATCATCACAAGTATTTTATAATAAAAATGAAACCTTGTGCAGCCTGCAATATCAAAACCACTTAAATAACAGCTAGCATTGTTCCATGAGGGGTTATTTTGAGACATTAAGGATAGGAAAATAATATAGTATGAAGTGCATGGAAGTGGTGGAATTATAGGCAAACCAAGAAATCCATACATAATTATGCCAAACTGCATCCATTTTTTTTTAATATTTATAAAATCTTTCATCAGGGAAATGCATTGAAATGCAGCATCTCTTTTCTAGTGTTGATTTTGCAGCAAATCAGCTGCCTTCACCACGACGTACAGTTAACTGAAAAATAATATCCATTTGTTAAGTTCCCATAACTACTAAAAATGAAAAATAACTTCGACATTTGTTAAATGTCCAACGAGACAAGAGAATGAAAATCCAGTCCAGCCGTTAAAGTACTTTCCTACGTAAGTGAGGCTTTTGCTGCAACCCTCATAAGAAATCCTCCTTCATTTACATTATGCAAGTCAGAGAGCAGGCTGCCACAGACAAGCAGTTTAAAGCAGCTCTGAAAATTTGATTTTGTCATCTCTCCTGGAGAATCTGCATTGAGTTCAAACAGCAGAATTTTTCTGACAGATGCTTTTGAGGACAAGATTTCACTTGTTTTCCTCCCCTTCCACCACCTTTCCATATCCCTCCCTCAGATCCCCCTTCTTGTCAATGAATAGAGACATAATTTTAATGTTTGGTGTCTGTGTTGGCGCTAGGAGCAATGTTAATAACTGACATTTGCAAAGCTAAAAGCCTCATCCCACTTGACTGTTTAATTACTTGAGGGATTTCAGAGTCTCTGAAGGTTGACAACACCTTTCTTAAATGCTGGCTAGGAAGAACCTGCTTCATTGTTTCCATTCTGCCTGTTCCCTCCCCACCATGTGCTTCTTTTTTCTTAAAATGGAACATCATCATCTTAGAAAACAACATTCTTCTCTGAAATCTTTGTACCTACTATTACACGACACATTTACAGTTACTAGAACTGAAAGACGAGAGAGACTAGCTTTTTCAGTTTTGCTTTGTCCATTTGACAGAATTTGAATGTGTAATTCAGTTTTGCTGTTTCTCCAGTACAGTTTTTCTCCCATTTGTGGAGGTCTGTCTTTAACATAGTCATAAAGAGGGAAGAAAAACACTTTTAAAAATAGTATTATGTGATTCTGAAACCACAATAATTGTTAGGAGGCTTCTTTAAAAAAAAAAAAAGATTTCAAGTTGACAGTTTAAATAGCAAATAAATGTAAATTTAAATAAATACATAAAAATCCTACTTGCCATTTCCCATCGCCATTTCACCTACATGTACGTTCACAGCTTTTTGCCTGGATGTTTGCTCATATTTATCAGGGACTTCATTCTTTGACAAGTCAGGATATTACAGCAGTTTAAAAGGGAATCTACCAACTTGACTTTTGTGAAATTGACTAACTCCAGAAAAAGTCATTTCCCCATATTTCACTCCTGTTAAATACTGTTGTCCTTTTAAAATTCCATCTTTTTTGAGATGTATAAGGGTTTTTCTTCTCTCCTGTTGATGGTTATAACTAGGGCCCTACTAAATTCATGGTCCATTTTGGTCAATGTCACAGTCAATGGACTTTAAAAATCGTAAATTTCATGATTTCAGATATTTAAATCAGAAATGTCATGGTGTTGTAACTATAGGAGTCCTGACCCAACTCTGAAGGCAAGAGCGCAGAAGTGAGGGTGGCATCATATGGTATTGCCACCTTTACTTCTCCACTGCTGCTGGCAGGGTGCTGCCTTCAGAGCTGGGTGCCTGGCCAGCAGCCACAGCTCTCCAGCCACCCTGCTCTGAAGGCAGCGCAGAAGTGAGGGTGGCAATACTGCGACCCTCCTTCAATAACCTTCCTGCCCTTCCCCCCCCCCCCCATGACCCTCTTTTGGATCAGGACCCCAAGTTTGAGAAACGCTGGTTCCCCCTGTGAAATCTGTATAGTATAGTGTAAAAGTACACAAAAGACCAGATTTCACAGTCCGTGATGCATTTTTCCCGGTGGTGAATTTGGTGGGGCCCTAGTTATAATGGTATTTTCAGAAAGAGAGAAGCTGACTATTTAGGGGCTACAGTGAAATTGGCTATAAAGGAAGTACTGTCAAATGCACCAAATAAACTGAAAAAATACGGCTTGTTTTTGCTAACTTCTTTCAGCTGTAGTGTTCTTGGAGGTTACGGATAACTATAGTAGGTACAGGTTTCAGAGGGATAGCCATGTTAGTTTTTATCAGCATAAACAACAAGGAGTCCTTGTGGCACCTTGGAGACTAACAAATTTATTTGGGCATAAGCTTTCGTGGGCTATAACCCACTTCATCAGATGCATGGAGTGAAAAATACAGTAGGCAGGTATAAATATACAGCATATGAAAAGATAGGAGTTGCCTTACCAATAGAGGGGTGCAGTGCTAATGAGGCCAATTCAATCCGTATGGATGTGCCCCGTTCCCAACAGTTGACAAGAAGGGGTGAATATCAACAGGGAAAATTACTTTTTGCAGTGATCCAGCCACTCCCAGTCTTTATTCAGACCTAATTTGATGGTGTCCAGTTTGCAAATTAATTCCAGTTCTTCAGTTTCTCGTTGAAGTCTGTTTTTGAAGGTTTTTTTTGTTGAAGAATGGCCACTTTTAAGTCTGTTGTTGAGTGTTTGGGGAGATTGAAGTGCTCTCCTACTGGTTTTTGAATGTTACAATTCTTGATGTCTGACTTGTGTCCATTTATTCTTTTGCGTAGAGACTGTCCGGTTTGGCCAATGTACATAGCAGAGGAGCATTGCTGGCACATGATGGCATATACAACATTTTTCAGAAAAAATGTGATTTCCTCTCCTCCTCCCCCACCCCACGATTGGCAGGTTTCTCTTGAAAGGATTAATGCATTTAAACCATAAGTGCTTTATATACTGTACATGCAAAGATCACTGCAGCTACCTCATGGGTAAAGCATGTTAGTTGTTTAACAGCAATACTCCAACAATTCAGGGAAAGAAGTGACAAATAATACCTGATTTAACATAAAACTTTGAAGGTGGATTTCTACTATGCTGCATGTAATTACCCTGGCCAGAAAGTAGGGTACCAGTTGGAATTTAAGAACTGAATGAAAATTTGTTCAAGTACAGCAGTGCTGACATTTTCACATGTTGACTCTGAAAGTCCCTATGACAGCCATGAGGCACAACCAGGATGTGACTGTGCCACTTCCGTATTGTAGTACAGGAATCTAATGTCCTTGGTGTGTCTGTGGTTACCTTCATTCCTGACTTGACTGCAGAGTCAGAACTGGTTTCTGGGTTTGCTTTCTCCATCTTAGCTTGTTTTGGATCTTCCTTCAGAACCTAGCTGTGTATTGAAACAAATAGGCCATCAAGCTATAATAATAACAAAGTTACGGTGTGTTGGCTATGTCTGTACAATAATAAAAGCTGCACTGAGCCTTGTCTCCAGACTGCAGAGTTACGGGCTCGTTGCTGTAAGACATTGCTCGAGCTCCACAGAGAATCTGACAAAGCGAAACCCTCATTGAAAGTTTAACCACTGGATGAAAATCTTCTCTATAAAAATACTGGAATAGACACCTCTATAACTCCTACAAATCCATTTTGGACATTGACAAACCAATTTGTAGTGGGGAAGAATGTAGAAATTTGGCTTTTGTTATGTGCAGTTCAGCTACTCTAAAGGAGATATGCCGGGTAAGCACTGAATTCAATATTTTTTCCCCTTTCACAGGATAGCCATCCTTACAAATAGGAAGGTTAAAAGCACAAGGCCAAGAGGGTCAGATTTTAAAAATCTGTTAAAACTACAGATTTTTTCCAAAGAAATCATCCATTTTATGTCTAATTTGTTTTCACTGTGGGCGCACATAGGTAAGTGTACGTACGTACTATTAACTTTAAATACGTTAAGAGCATTCATGTGTTCAGCATTATTGGCATCCTCTAGCGAAAGGAGTAATAACCTGTTGGAATGGGGACATTTATTGGCTAGTAAGTCACTTGAGGCAGTGACCTCATCTCCTTCTGTGTCTTATACAAGGCCAGACATTGGCATTTAATAACAAATGAATAATTAGAAACTAAATCAAATACTGCTTTGGCCTCTGTGTACCTTTCTTTATAGGACCTGCAGACTTTTATGAGGTTTTTACCCTTTATGTGTCTAGTTTCCAGCACTTGTGTACCCCAGATTAATTATATGTAGGTGTATTGAGGGACAGATGAACACAAAGCTGGAAAGCTCATTTGTCTTGTGTATTTTTCAGCATTTGGCCAAGACTTTCAAAATTGGGTGCCTAAGGTTAGGCTCCTGAACTAGTGGCCCAGTGTTTAAAGGTTTTGAGCAGCCACCCACTCTTTGGGATCACACGGAGCTGCTGGGTGCTGAGCCCTTTTGAAAATTGTGCCATTTATTTAGGGTCCTAAATATGGATTTAGTCCCAATTTTAGGCCTCCAGTTCTAAAAATCATGGCCTTTGTTTTCTTTGTCGCAGTTCTGGTGCCACTGCCCAGTATGAAATGGCTGAACACGGTATGAAGATCACAAACTGTGGGAAAGCTGGGGAGGGGAAGGAGAGTAATCAGTATCACATTAAACCTTCTGTTAAGTCTGTGAGCTTTTTCCCCCCAGTACACCTCTACCCCGATACAACGCGACCCGATATAACATGAATTCGGATATAACGTGGTAAAGCAGTGCTCGGGGGGGCGGGGCTGCGCACTCCGGCGGATCAAAGCAAGTTCGCTATAACGCGGTTTCACCTATAACACGGTAAGATTTTTTTGGCTCCTGAGGACAGCGTTATATTGGAGTAGAGGGGTAGTAAATTTTAAACAGAAAACTCTCTTCAGTTTGCATTTGCGATGCTATCATTTCACAGCCTCCGTTCATGTCTCTTTTCTGAGATGAACAGAAACCAAATGGCTCTGGCATTGCTCCATTAAGCAGCAGCTATTTTATAGCATAAAAATTGCACCACTTGCAGTTCCTTATTCAGCACACATCAAACACTGCTTAGGTGATAAGTTCTTATCGCTTCTTGTGATGTTGATGCTCCTTTTATGAAGGATGGGGCTCTGACTGGTAAAGAGGCTAGATAGGGAGAAGCAAAGACCAGGAGGGAAGAGGGCTAATTAATTGCCAGGTAAAAGAGAAGGTCTCAACTCTGTTCTTTAGATTGAAGCAGGGGATTTTCTACTGGCTTAGTTCATCATTTTTATTAAAAATAACTGGGCAGTATTTCCAGCACATTCAGTGGAAGATGAAGCTCCTGCTTAGAGTAAAATACATTAGTGCTAGAGGGGCTGGAATTAATTCCATCGTGACTTTTTTTAACCTACTTTTCAAAAGACACTATTATAATTTTCTTGAGAATGAAAGAGGATTATATGTACGAATCATTTTTGTTTTAAGAAATAGGGTTCTGTTTCTCTGCTGATAATGATACTTAGTGCTTACTTAGCACTTTTAATCTTCAAAGCATTTTCCAAACACTAATATGGCAGGACCTCTGTGGCCATTTCTCCATTTGGGAAACTTGGCAAAAATTTCCCAGTATTGCTCACACTACTTCTGTCAGGTGGTATTAGCGATATGGGGAGCCCTAATGAAGTTGGGCTGCTCTTGTGTTAAGTACTCTGTTCATTAGACCTGCTCTAAGCAGGTTAGACAGCATGGTAATAAAAACACCTGCAAAGCTGCACCTGAGCTGTGTTAATTTCAGGAAACTTTCTGAAAATCCTCAGTGCAGAGACAGCCAGAGACTTTTGTTCTGGACATATTATCCCTCCTCCAGGACTTTCATAGCACATCGGCTCACGTGCTGTGTAGGTGCAGCATGTTGCCACTATACAATCACAGTCTACGTTCAAGTTTCAGGAGTTATCCCTACTGATTCTGGAGCTCAGCTCACCTTTACAAAGGTCTGTTTATTTGCTGTGATGAGTAACTTTTTTGACTAGCAAGTAAACGCTCTAATGGGGAAAAATGCTAAAGAATTTAGCAAGGATACTTTTGTGTGGTCTAGAAAACTTTTATGACAATTTTGGAAGGGTGTCTCAAACATTTTGTATTAGAAATGTATTCAGTAATGTGTAATAGGCCGTTAACTTCTGGAAGGATGTTTAATACCTTTAAGGTCTTTTATAGAATCCAAGAGGTATTAAGAATCTATCTTAGTCACTAGTTAAATGAACTGATTGTAGAGCTTAGCCCTGAGTGTAAGTGTGGTGAAGCACAATCATAACTAACATATCTACGATGACTTCTCTGACCAGAATGGACACTATTATTTTTCTTCATCATGCTAAGGTCCACAGCTCTGTTACAATGGGGCGTTCAGCTTGCTTGCCATGTGAAGGCAGAATCAAACCGGTCAGTCACAGGCAGCAGGGGAATGCCCCACCCTCTTGACGTCCTTGTCTCCTCCTTTCCCCTCCGCCCTCAGCAGTTCTGTCTGTCTCCCCAGCATCAGCCAGAACTTTACTAAAGGAAAGGTCAACATTTTATTTTAAATATCCAACTTAACATTTTGCCTCATCATTTATCTGTCTAATCCCTGCAGTGTCCCAGACTGCGTTTGCCTTTTAGGGAGATTGTCCTTTCATCTCTGCTTCCCCTTCTGTTTTTGAAGTTGGGAGCTTTCTCTGAGATCCAGTATGGTACTCAGGACAGAGTAGTCATGTCTCCTGAACTGAGATCAGCCATGTAGCCATTATCTATAAATTCACCAAATTTGAAATTTGGGTCATCCAGTATTTAGCCAGTGCCATTTTTGTTGGAAGTCTTCTCCACATCCTAATGCCCAGGGGAAGATGGAGGACGTAAATTGTATGTAAACATTCCCAAATACAGTATATAAGGAACGATTCTGCTTCCCACCCTGAAGTCATACTGCTGTGAAAATCCTGTTGTAACAGATCTGTGGACCTCAGCATGAATAACAGTAGGAAAAGAGGTGTGCTTACCAGAAAATGTCCTTACTTTGAGTAACAATGTCCACAGGTGCAGCCAACCACGGAGACAGATGGATCATCCAGAATAAAGAGGGAAATTGACATCCAAAGATTTGGGTTTGGTTTGTTTGGGGGGGATTTCCCATGCTTTGTAATAAGAGAAATCATTGTGCTTTTTTTCTCAATGTATATTTAACACAAATTCTGTAGTTAGGGAAAGTAGATCTAAATGGTCCTGGCTGTGGAAATTATCTCAACTGGGAGAAACTCCAGGGGGCAGGCCATTCCCCTGCTGCCAGTGGCTCACAGGTCTGGTTCTGGCCCTGAGCTGCAAGCTGGCTAAAGTACCCATTGTGATGAATCTGTGGACCTTTATTGCTCAAAGAGGTGAAATTTTCATGTAAGCTGAGATGAAATTTTCCTATTCCAAACCATAGTTTGTAGCCTGGTTTGCTGAGCATTCTTCAAAGGGGAAAAAAAATCCCTGTCCATACTGGTCAGAGAAACTACTAGAACTCTACTTGACTAACATTCAAGTCCAACATTTGATAATACCTAAAAAAGCAATTTGCTCTCTCTCATACAATAACCATTGAGTGTTGGGAAGGTGTGAGGAGCTGCAGATTAGCTGGAATATTGATAGAGGATTGTAGTAGGTGAAGTGGGAATTCTGAGAAAATAATAGTTGTTGACATATGTGCTCTTCATTTGTCTGCTCATCTTTGGGTACGATGAGCGCAGAGGGTATGCGTGTGTGTGACTCCTCTTCCCTATCCTCTAGTCGTTTCCTAGTTCTGGTGTAATTAAAAAGGAGATGGCAAAATGATGATGAAAGAAGGGAGTTACCCATGCATTTGGGTAATCCTTTATGGCTAACTGGTGAGGTACCATGCAGCATCGGAATGGGAGAGAATAATCAAACCCAATGCACAAATATTTACCCCATACCTTAAGCATCTGCGTCCTAAACCATCTTCTTAATACATTTGTTTAATTAAGATACCAAACTAATCTGCTAATCCTAGCTAAAAGATGTTTGGTGTCTCTGCATATCCACCAAAGCTGTGAACCTGTTGCCATCTATCGTTGTTTCCATGAAAGCCACACAGATTTTTGTTTTTGTAGTGGCTTATTGTATTGGTCGTACAGTTTTACAATAACCATCTATTCGCCCAGAACATCTACTGACGCATGTTGCTGAATTAGTTTATCACCTGCTCTTTGGTCTCCCAGACTAGAAAGTTCCTCTGTTTAGTTTTATGTGGGGTTAGAAATTTGTCCTGTACCAACACAAGATGTCCTTTAGTTCACAAAGTAAATCTGCCCTGTAATGGCTATCGTGGTAAAGTGTTAAGCCCTGGATAGGTTATTCTGCTG
Organism: Trachemys scripta elegans; assembly: GCF_013100865.1. Lineage (NCBI taxonomy): Eukaryota > Metazoa > Chordata > Testudines > Emydidae > Trachemys > Trachemys scripta. The sequence continues at coordinate 19,009,364 of NC_048311.1, forward strand.
TAACAAAATGATGAAAAGGGCTGCATTTTTTTTTTTTTTTTAATTTTTTTGGGGGGGGTTGTGAATAATGGGTTGTCTTAATGCCTGATTCTCTGCTGCCTTCCACCTTGTATAAACATGAATACCAGTGGAAAATAGGCATTAAATGCTACAGTGGATAAAAATGAATGGAGGATTTCTGATTTGATAGCATTTCGCATCCTCTCTGCATTTGTAAGGCCGAGTAGAATTGGTCTCTTAAAGTATAAAGCTCAAATCATTGAGATAGTTGATGCCACAGGGACTTGTGCAGCCTTCCATTTCCTGCACTTCTTTTCCTTTTGTCTAAGAACAAGTTGTTTCCAGTTCAGTATTCAACACCACTTCTGTCAGGGTAATATATCTTTATCATCAAGAGGGATTGATTCGATGATCTAATAGATTTTGTGTGACTGTGCTCTTAATGGAGGACTCTAATAACTAATATGGAATAAATAACAGGAACATGCTACCGCTTCAGAAACTCTAATCCTTGTTTGTATATCTAAAGCTCCTTAATTAGGTGAGAAAAGAAAAATGCAAAAAGTGTGAGAGAAACCCGTCTCTTCGAAATCTTTCAGCATTGATGCTTTTAAGGTTTGGGAAAAGTTCTGGCCTTTCCTTAATCAAGCTGTGGCTGTGTTTTCCATTCTCCATGGCATAAGTTAAAGCCAAAGAGTCAGCCCTATATATTAGTCTCAATTCTCAATTTACTGGCTTTTTTTCACAGTTGAATTATGTCTTACATTAGCATAGTGAACGTGGCATTAGTTCAATGTCCTGTTATTTAATTGGCGTTCCTATGGAAAAAACGCAATGTGCATTTAGACTTAATTTAATCTCTTCCACTGTGATGCTTTGGCTTCTCCTTTGTTTTTGCCCCACGCAGCTGCTTTCTCTTCAGATTATTGCGGTCTTTGTGATTAAGGCATGCATGACCATGAAAGCAAGGCGGTTTTACAGAGAAAATACTCATATCTTTGAACTCCCATAGCGGGCTTATTCAGCGCAAAGCAGCTGGAATGAGGCTGGACTTTTTGTCAGTGTTCACATCCTGGGAGAGACCGTCAGGAGTTGCCGATGTAGTCAAAAAGGTTGTGATAGCCCTACCTGCCTAAATCTGGAAAGTATCTGACAGTCCTAGCAACAGCCAATGTGGTATACGCCACAGATCACTCACCCCGTCTAGAGGAGTACAGTTGGTGTATGTGGCTCATCACTTAAAGAGAGATGCAATCAGCGTACATTTTGACTTTTTTACCTTGTTTTTTTTAATTTGTTTGCCTTGATCTCCTCTTAATCTGTCATTGATGGGTAGTGCTGGTCGCTACCTGCTGGCAAGAGAACTGCAGTGAGAAACTCTCAGTAAGAGTACTGAATGGGGCTGGCCACTAGAGGTGGTGATTACATGGCTGACTCCTCCTTCCTGCTGCCATCCCAAGAAAATCCACTGAAAACGATCACTATTTTACTTTTTGAATGGTGTACGTTTCCAGCTAAGTGTGGCTCATGGATTCAGTTGACCAGAGAGGGGTCACAAAAGTAGTGGAGAGAGCTCTTTCTCTAGAGACTTGAGAGCTCTCAAACATGAGTCTCCACAATTGGTGAGGGCATTTTGTAATAACACTAAGCAGATATTCATGCAGCCTCACTTCTGTGCACTGCAGATCAATCTCTCCTCTATGCCAAAAGCAATGTGTTGGCTTAATGGATTTATGTAACAGCCACAGGAATGAAAGGTCCCAAGACCTTTGTAAGACATTCTGTTTGTGCTGGAGGTTTTCTATGAGCTTTGCGGGAGAGCTGCATTTATGATATTCTGTCCATTGATGCCAAGAACATTCCCTGAAAGGTTGGAATTGATCAGATCCAGTGTTCCAAAGTTATTGCGTTGCATCCAAATGGACAAATGCCATCAAGGTGAACATAGGACCTTGGACCACTTGGCCATTGAGGAGGTGTTGGTGCGTGCAATCGGGCAATTCAATGAACAAATGTCCTTTTGGTTATTTTTCCTAATATATTTCCAGTCGTCTGGGTGAACTCTGCTTTCAAGTGTAGTAGAATTCAGGTAAACTTCGTTGTTCTGGGACAAGGTAAAAGTGGGGAATTTTCCATATGCTTCCCTGTTGGGGCAGATGCTGTTCTGGGCAAGCTTCCCACACACTGCTGCTGTATCTCGCTCATCCCTGACTCTCAGCACTGCTTCTGTTCCCGTCCTGGGCCTTTCTGGAGAAGAGTCTGCCTGTCATGTTAAGTTGTGCAGTGGTTTTGCAATGTGAACAAATGTCCGCTAGGGACTAGGATGAAACAGTTACACGTATTTTCATTTATGACCTAAAAGCCATGATTTAAATTCTGGTCTTTAGAGGTGAAACATTAGTACATTAACCCATCTTGGCATCAATACATTTTAGCAAGGGTGTGGGGGGGGAGCAAAGGACACACCACTGAAACGTCAGTTGTGTGTAAACAACATACAGAGTGTTTGAGAAGCTATAATGTGGCAGGAGCTGACCATCTATATCTTTTGTCAGATCAAGGTGTTACCTTGCTTTGCATCATAGGTCTTTCAGACTGTGCAACTATTGATCAGTCTTCCTTTATGGATTCTGTTTTGAAACGTAAATACTTTCTTCGTGCATTTAAAGCCCTGCGCAGATTCAAAATTTGTATCTGCATCCGATCTGTGATCCGGAAACATGGTGCGTGGATATCTGCGGATGTAAAGTGGATATCTGCAGATTTGCAGGACTCTACATGCAGTTGAAGCATCTGTCCCAAAAAATGCTTTTGTGCATTGCACTGTTGGATATGGATTGATTTCCTCTCATAGAATGACTTATATTCTCAGGGAACGCTAAACTTCTCCAATTCCACTACTTTGTGGTAAGTTCTAGGTTTTTTGTGAATCATGGAAGTGTTGTCTCTTTGCATGCTCAGATTGTCAGTAATATCTGATCGTGTGCTTTTCAATACAGTATTGTTTTCTTCCATAATTATTCATCATTTCACAATTGCTCTCTGAAAATGGGTGCCAGGGTTTTACGTTTTTTCCTTACCAAAATATTTTTTCCTCCATCCTGTGTGCGCACTGTGGGCGTGGGCTACAGATGGTCAATTTCCCCCCTCCCCTTTTTTTTTTTTTTTTGCCCCTTTCCCCCCAGAATGAGACTTGTAATTTGCCTTGGTTCATTCTACACTTCAGGTGTCGGACTTTGCAAAAATGTCCATGTGGTTAGTGTGTGTGGTGGAAGAGGAGGGGGACTGAGTTTTTCGGTTTTTTTGTTTGTTGTTGCTATAGCTTTCTGAAATTACTAAAATACTTCAAGACAGAAGAGAAGGGTGCTATCATTTACAACAATAAACAATATCAGAGGAAAAATAATGGCTTCAAATTGATAATGTCACATTTAAAGTTGCCTCATCAAAAGCTTCATATGCTTAAAGTAACTTAGTTGTTGGGGTTTTTTAAGATATAGGTTTCAGCTTTAAGCAAAATGTTGGTTTTGATTTTCAACATACTGTGCTAGCCTCGGTACTGTGGACGCACTCCGCCAAATTCACGCGCTTTAGTGGGGACACACAACACCGAATGTATAAAATCGCTTCCGAAAATTCGAATAGAATAATTTCGAATTAATTTCGTACTGTAGACGTACCCTTAGATATATTTTGTGCCTAAGGGAGCTAGAGGAGCACTTCACTGCGTGAAGCATCTTTCTTCGATTGCAGTGATGGCAGGTAGTCTTATTAAACAGGCTGATAAGATACTAGCAAAGTCTCCAATGGGCTGAGCTAATTCATTTATGAAAATGTTTAGAAGTGTTTGTTGTCCTAGTTGTGACTTATCAAGAAAGCTTACCACTGACCTCTGTGCGTGTAGTGACCATAGAATTTAAATATGATTCTGAAACATTGCTATGGCAGACGATTTAACTTTGTGATTCAAACACTGATGGACGATCGTATTCTGTATGGCCAGTGTTTCTTTTTATGTGTAGCTGAATCATAATGGGAGTGCAATTATTTCTGTTAATAACAAGCTATCTGTAGAAATTAACTCTGAACTGAAACTACCTTTAGAGGAATTACGAACTTACTGTCAAAACCAACATTTTTTTGCATGGAGCGCCTAAAAAGGATAGGAGTAGATTTGGAGGCTGCTTCTTTTCACAGTGGCAAAGAAATTCAACGCTTCTTGAAAGGCAGCTCAGCCAGACAGCTTGCTCTTTGGTAGGTAGAGAGTACAGCTCTTCCGTTAGAAATCCGTAAGAGAGCGACTCCATGCTCAGTTCATAGTTTTGCTAACTGGTATTCAAACGTCAATGGATGCAGTTCTTTGAAGAGGGGTGATAAAGGTGGCTGAGAGGTGCTACTGGTAATCTTCCCTAACCTTTCCAAGGTCCCAAGTGATGACGGTGTAGGTCATAGATCAAACAGAGAAGGAGAAATTTTCCTTACTATGTCAATTTAAATTTGCCCCCAAATTTATATATTTTTAAAAGCTTGTTTTACAGCCTTATGGCCAATAGAATATTACAGTGGATTTAAAAAATTTTCTGCTGTAGTTGATTGGAAACCAGATGTTGCAAGGTTGAGAGCCTGAATTTGCATTTCAGTGGGACCATGCTGAAGGAAATGCAAAATGTAAACAAGTATAAATAGCAACCAGTAAATTTGGCTTAAACTTCCACCTCTCTTGCTTTAAGATGGTGGTGTCTTGTAAATGCGTTCGATCACACAGTGGTTAAGTTGACAGTGGCTAAGTTGACAGCGGCCCTTGAATATGTTCCACACCAATTCAAGCTTCATTCCACAAAGTCTTCTCTAAAAAGTTAGATTGAAGTTTAATTATAAAGTTTGTTAATTATTTTCCAAGTTCTGCTGCTTTGAACTTTAATCTAAAAGCTCTGTGAGCTAGTTAACAGTTTACATACACAGGTTGATGCCTATTTAAGATCCATGTGTACTGTCTCCTTCTGTTAGAGATCTTCCATACTGATCCAGATGGTTGGGTATCTCCAAAGACAAAGTGAAAAAGTAAGGAAAATTCCCGTTTTTAGTGGGAAATAAGGGAAATGGCCATTTTCCTCATTCATATCCTGTCCAGGCTGATGGTGCTTAGCACTCAGTGTCTGACCTGAAATGAATTGGTGAGTCTCTGCAGTTCCTAGCAGACAGCTATCCATCACAAAGCCGCCACCACCACAGCTGGCATTAATTAAAGTCTTGGTTGCAGTCCCAGTAAGGAGCCAAAGGATTTACTTGGTAATGTGTCCCCCACCACTGAATGGTAGCCATACCCGAGGTGGAACTTCAGGTAGCTTACATGAGGAAAAACATACCCTCTGCTCCTCCTAGGTGAGAAAACTAAGAATTGCTTAGCCTATCCTTCAGTTAAAACCTGAGTAAACTCCCTATCCAATTCTGAGTCCTTCAAGGAGACCTCCAGCAAAACCAGGGGAGACTTGATTTGATTGTTGTACCTTAGAACTATCTCACGGTAAGAGACTTTACATCAGTGGTCCCCAACCTTTTCTGTGGTACGGGCGCCGGATGACTACCCGCCGAGGACCATGGCCAGACAAGTAGCTGCCGAAATGCCGCCGTGAAGCGGTGTCACCGCTGAAATGCCGCTGTGAAGCAGCGTCATCAAGAGGTGTTGCCGCTGAACTGCCGCCGAAATTCGGCAGCATTTTGGCGGTAGCTCTTCTTGACATTGCCGCTTCATGGCGGCATTTCGGCAGCTGCTTGTCCGGCAGCCAGTAGGCGGGTGCACATGGATGCCCCGGTGGGCATCATGGCGTCTGCGGGCACTGCGTTGGGGACCCCGCTTTACATCATAAAAAACAAGGGGAGATGTACCCTAAATTAATAATTAAGAGATTAAAGGAAATCATCTTCAAGATGACTTACAAAGTGGAAGAAATGGATCTGTCTTCACTACCAACGTTAAAGTGCTTCTTTTAACGTCATTGTGTAGTCGCGGCACCAGCACTGGGAGAGAGCTCTCCCAGCGCTGTAAAGAAACCACCCCCACGAGGGGAGTAGCTCCAGTGCTGGGAGAGCGGCTCCTAGCGCTGGGGCACTGTCTACACTGCCACTTTACAGCGCTGAAATTTGCAGCGCTCAGGTGGGTGTTTTTTCACACCCCTGAGCGAGAAAGTTGCAGCGCTGTAAAGTGTCCGTGTAGACAAGGCCTTAGTAACCCCTTGTTCTCATTCTGGGCCAACATAATAAGGAGAGGCCGGTCACTTTTTTCCTACACCCTTGATAATCTCATATCTGTTAAATCTCCCCAAACACACTCATTTCTATGCAACATAATCTTATTTTCTTTTGCAGTCTCATTGTGTGCATGTCCTATTCCCTATCATCATCTGCTCTCTGTGCATCTCTTGGTTTTACCTGCTTAGTTTACTTACACAAACAAGGGCTATTTTTACTGCTGTCAGTACTGTTGAGTCCAAGCTGTGGCAGAGCTGTTATGCATCACGCATCAACAAAAGTGCTAACAAGGTTCTGATACATCCAAAATCTTTATTGCTTGTGGGGATGTGTGAGGCAGAAAAATGGTTTGTTTTACCTTGTAAAACTGGCTGTATATAGGTGTCTTTTTTTGAGAGAGAGAGAGTTTTTTTAAATGCTATAAACTTGATACGAGATTGTAGCAATACATTGGGCAATCTGTATACATCGATCACTACACCGAACAGATTGAAAGGTGAAATTTCTTAACTGCATCGTCTGTATCTCCTCAGCTTGATAGTGCCACATTGAAGCACTTTGAAATGAACTATTGTCCCTGCAGGTCAGCGCATCATGGCAAGGCTGTTTCTCAGGGGTAGTGTGGGACTGATAGTGCAGGTGGAAGCATGCTGGATTGGGTCTCTGGATTAGATCTTTGATTGGGCCCAGAGACACTTTAGACCCTGAGAGTAGTTTAATGCCATTTTTTCTAGCTTGAGTCTGCTCTGCCTCCCTTTATGCTGACTCCTATTGTAATGGAGGGTTTGTGAGGTGGAAGGCATCTAGAGGGGGCGGTCTGGTGTGGAGGTAACCAGCAGGGAAACTCAAACTAGCCCTCTGTCCTAATAGCCAGAAGCTCCTCATCCCTGTTGTTAGTTTCACCTATAACGCAATAAGATTTTTTGGCTCCCGAGGACAGCATTATATCGAGGTAGAGGTGTATATACCCCTCCACTCAGTGTCTGTGTTGATTATTTCCTCTCTGGATGTAGAAATGATCATTAACATTGCGGCAACCCTCACTCTTCTAAATTTCTAGTAGTCCCTTCACATTGCAGTTTTATTGTCCTCTGTATTTGCAATCTCCCCCTCCTGCCACACACACACCCCCGCACTGGTTTTGGTGTCGTCCTCCGATTTAAACCCTGGTTGAATTTACACCCCCAAAAATGTCAAGAAGCAGCCACACAGTGCAAAGAGGTGCTTGGCAGTTTTGTGTTTAGTTGATCAAAACAGCCTCAGCAGGTACCAGGAGAGTTTGGGAGGAGGCTACCACTGCCCTAGAGCTTTCTTTGAAGACTTGCCAGTTGCTTAAACACTGTGACCTGGAAGTGTTTTAAGTGGCGTTTTGTGGTGTTAGACATCATTGCTCACCTTGAAACCTTCAGGACAAGTCTGAGGACTGATTAAATCAGTGCTGCAGATGAGCGATCTTGACCTTGATCAGACCTTCAGTCTTGGCTACAACAAGCCAAAAAAGGCACATGTGGTTCTTTTCAAGACTGTGAGGTTAGTGTCCTAAAAAATGGTTCCCCTCATTTGCTGGCATCCCTGCACGTGTATTCCTAGCCTGTAGGTCTGATGGCAGGACTCAGAAGGAAAGCAGTGAGGTGTGAAGCAACATTAAGTACCTTGCAGGATAAGCCTGATGTAGCATGTATGGCTGGCTGTGTAACCTAGGCGTTGCTCATGGGTAATGAGAAACGAATATGCGCTGATTAATAAAGTGGAAACAAAGCTGGTGTCGAGGGGGAGGGGAATGGCTCTCTGTGTCCTAAGAATGAATCCATGATGCCCATAGCAGTATAATCTATAACGAGTGAGATCTTTTCTGATAAGAGGCATAAAAAAATGTCTGGCAGGACGACTGCGATCCGTGTCAGCAGTGAGCCTAAGGCTGATAGTGTTATTATGCAGGTATTCCCAGTCAAGAACCTTTCAATACAGGAATTGCATCAGGAGACTTTTGCCTTTAGTGTGTAGTGGGAGAACAAAGAGCATGTGAAAGCACATCACTTTATATTCATAGTAAAAACGCTTTTTTGGTCATTACCTTTTGTGTATGTACGCTGTTGCGTACTTGTAAATCCTCAGTGCTGAGTTTCATGTGCAATGTAATACTACTATTTCTATAGTATCTTCTGTCAGACTAGTGAGTATCTCAAAGTGCTGTACAAATTAAACCTCTCCTCAACCCACATGAGATAGTAAAGTATTATTTACCTTTTTTTTTAATAATGAGGAATCTGAGGTATGGGGATTGCCATGTGCAATGTCTTGCAGGGAAGTCCAGGGTAGAGAGCAGGAATAGGTGACTCAGTAGGTAACATCCTTGCCCAATCAGTACTGAACCAATGCGCCTGATGGTGCTGCCATGGACAAAGAGCCCTTAGAGGCGCGCTCTTTCAGACGAGACCAAAAAAGCCTTGACCTCCACAGTGTAAAGGGGGTTAGTCTGTATATCTTGGCCAAATTCGACTTAGGCCATTACTTTCTGCCATCTTCTGTTCCTCCTGCTGTTTCAGATGGGTATGGCACTGTGTTCATCATGTCCTGTCTTGTTCTGTTGTTTAATAATGCACAACACCACCGCACAGCTCCCACATTCCACCCCCGTGATGGCTGCATGTCAGTGGTTGTGGAATTGGTTCCTTTGCATATGTTATTAGTAAAGCAGGCTGGGATCTTTCTGGATAAAAGGAGGCATATAAATGCAGCATGATGTTGATTGGGCTGGCTTGGCCTGCTTAGTTGTCGCACTATGATACCGAGGCCATATTTAAGAGCTTGAGCAAGCAGACATGCACACTGGTAGAGTTAGTGGTGAAAATGTATTTCACATATACCTTAATAATGAGGGATGCACTCAGAAGTGACGCTCCATAAAACACAGCCTGAGAATGACTAACCAACATAGACCTTTCTAGAACACAGCTCAAGATTTATATTGATGTACCTAACTCTTCCTGCACTTTTTTTTACTGATGCAACTAAGTTTATGCTGTGTGGCCCTTCAGATGACCTTGAAACACACTATCCAATAATATTACTGCTTTTCCCCATATGTTGTGACATCAGCAACCCTGTCAACCTCTCGGGTATTAGTAGGATGCTCATCACTGGAGCATTCAGATGCTGCCTTTAAACCACCCCTCCTTCAATTCCACCCCATTGCACTATGAGCAGAAGGTCCAGGTAGGAGATAGCAGAGCACATCAACTGATGGGTAGAGAGGACTTTCTTCATCTTCTCTTGTAAGGTTAATATTTATAGTGTTAGAGTAGACTCGCAAATTGTTTGTTATGGCTCAGGCGCTTCAACTGGGTTGTGATGGTCTGAAATCCTTTACATGGTACCTGTATAACACATAATAAAGAAACTGGGCTTAAAGTATTCACTTTCTTACTCTGTGCATGCATAGTAGCATATCTTCACAAAATAAGTTACTTTAGGAAATAAATACCAAGTGATTTATCTGTTCTACGAAATATGGGACTTCCCCATCAAGGATAACTGACTCTCAGCTTAGGAAGGTGAAATGCATTTTGCAGAGCATTGTTATTGATTAGTTGTTCTCCAGGCTGCTTTTATTCTTCACACTTTGGATGCAAAGACATCCAGATACACAAAGCATGTAGTTGGATGCCTGCCACTGTAGGGGCATGGGATCAGGTGGCTTTGTAACTGATTAGTTGCATCATTTGTCTTTAGAAGCAGCTTTTATTTCTGGTTAAAATATTCCTGGTCCCATGAGGGTGTAGCGCAGTTGTAATGCAAGACTGAGTATTGCAGCAGTACTAGGAATCAAGTACACTTCTGTTCTGAAAAGGGACTGTGTAAAAATGGCCCCTTTTACTGAATAGATCTGCTTCCTATGTGTAATTGGTGTCAGAGCTGCTGACTTCACTGAGAAACAAGCTTTGGCTGCTTTTTACCCATGATGCCTGCAGTGTGCACTTCTAAGGCATCAGCAACAGAATTGCTTACTAAGTTCCATGCAGTGTTGTTGTAGCTATGTTGGTCCCAGGATATTAGAGCGACCAGCCGGGTGAGGCAATACCTTCTGTCCAAGTTGGTCCAGTAAAAGATATTACCTCAGCCACCTTGTCTGTCTTACTAAGTTCCAATCAATTACACCTGTGCAAATCTATGAAGGAAATGGGGTTGCATAAAAGGGAAATAATCCAGCTTGACTCAGATCTCATGTTGTGTTTACAGGACTGGCAGTTAAAAAAAAAAAATTGCAAGCTAAGCACATTTGATAGGGTACAATTGAGAGGCAATAAATGTGGGACCCGATGATGCTATTTTTAGTGTCCGCAGAGTAGAACTGTACTTTAACATAAGGGGTAGCGTTTAACTTTTTCCTTTCATCTTAGAACGCAGTGAGCTCTGTTGCTGTAGGGGACAACAGATGCAAATGTGATTAGCCTTCTAGTGTCTGTTACTCAAAATTTATCTACAAAAAATGCCTGTTCGGAGTGCTTAAACAAATTCTTATGGATGCCCTGCTGGCCCAGTAGGCGGATCATATGAGTGAATTTAAGGTTTTAAGTGTGACACCATCCACCCTCAGTCTTAACGTTGACTCCAGTCAGAAAATTCTGCAATCTAATCAAGTCTACCGTTGATAAGTCTAGGAAGGTGATAGTAAAGTGGGCAGCTCAGAGTCTCTTCCTGAGGAAACCCACTCCTCTCTGTTGCCAAGACTTTGACATATAAGATTGCTGTTTTCTCTCATGCACAGAAATCTGCTTCAGCCTTAACCCTCATGTAACCCGTTAATTGACTTCCATGAGACTTGGGGCATGGCTATACTGCAGTCATGGTGTGCGATTGTAGCTTGAATAGACCTACCTTAGCTGGTTTGGGTGCCAGGGCTGTGAAGCTGTGGCAGCACTAGCGTTAGCTCAGGCTGTATATGCCCCGCCCCCCCGAACCCTGGATAATTACTCACAGGGCTAGAGCGTGTTGAGGTGAACATTGCTGCAGCCTCAGCGCTAGGTGAAAGCTAGTTCAGGTATGTCTACACAAGCTGCAGTTGCTCTTCGGGACTGTACCGTAGACATGTCCCTTGGTTCCTAAGTGCCTAAGTCACTTTAAAAATCCAATTTAGGCCTTTTGGAAAACGTTACCCATGAGCTGCAAGTGCGATGTTGCTGGTAGACTGCATTTCCATTGGAGCTCCCAGAAAGGGATTGAGGCTTAGTGTCTCCAGCAACATTGCATGCATGTGTGTTTGGGGTTCCCTACTTCCCACGTACTGTGCACAGAGATTAAAAACAAGGTTGGCAGAAGTTAGCCTGTACGGGAAAGGTGTTTGTCATTAAACTCTGGGTATAGTTGGGTGGGGGGGTGAGGGAAGGATTTAATAGTTTAGCTTTGAACGGGTTTCAACGATGTCTGAATTCATTGTTGCTTCTCTGGTGCCCATGTCCCTTGGTAACTATTTACAGCAGTGTATATCTCCACATTTTACTACTGCGGACTGTCTTTCTTTCTGTATTTTGTTCTGGCAACTCTGTTAACCGTCAGAAAGAGCTCCTTGAACCATAATTTTGAAAACCACTGTTCCATCAGGCACTCTGCTGAATGACTTGGAGTGGATACCTTTAGAATATCTGGGGAATGAGAATACTTTTCCTTTCTTTGTTGGAAACACCACTGTGTGAAAATAGTATCTCTCGTTGGAGTGTTGGCCCTTTATGCAAATCTAAAAAGCTGGGGTGAAGTGGAAGAAAACTTGTAAGTCTAGAAGGCCCCTGTAAGGTGAGTTGAGGCTGTCACTTTAGCTTTCTAATGCAAAGCAGAAGCCGTGGACTTTGGCTGTGAGAAGAAGAAACAGTCAAATTTACTGATATTATTAAAAGGGGGAGACAGCATCTTCCTACACTTTGTGTCCATCAGAAAGAAACAGTCCATCGGAAGCTATTCAGTTTCATGGTCCTGCTGTCGCAGTGAAACGTTTGTGGCATAATTGGGGACAACGCAGGTGAGGTTCAGGAGTTGGTAAGGGATGTTATACGTCAGGATGGAGGTGCACTGGCAGAGCTGGGATGGTTTAAGAATAGAACACGGGGGGGAGCTGGAGGTCAGGATTGCGGTGCATTGATAGAGCTGCCTGTGTACTTACACACAGTGGTTGGGGGACTCGGAACAAGAATGGTGCAGATTGGGACCCTTCCTGCACTGTTGTTATCTTGAGTCATCGCGATCAATACCTTTCTTCCATGAATATTAAAAATCACTGCCTAAAAGATTAAGAAACCTTGTGTGGCTATTTCTATATTATGTCTTTGATGTTACCAGTACCTGCATTACTTGACCCCCAGTTGTTGCAGGGAACTTAATGCTGTTTTCTTCCTTAACATAACAGAAAAAGCACAAAGGGCCTGCTGGGGGATGGAGACAACGAATGAAAGCGCTATTTGTGAAAAACGTTTTCATCTTTCCTTAGCCAGTTCCCAGGTGGCGAATACATCTCCTGAATACAAAGCAATGTAGCAGTGCAGGGGCTGCAGAACTTAAGTGCTGAATGTGGCAATTGAGCTCTGACAGCCCAGCAGTCCTGCCCATGGCTTAAATATTTTGTCCTCTTACACTTCTTTTCTTTTTCTTTCTTCTCTTTCATAACCGCCAGTACAGCATTTGTGTGTGTGAGAGAGGAGAGTTGAAACTCTTTCAGTGATCCGAAATTGCAGCTGAGGTTTTTCCAGGCAATGATGCAATTGTGCTGCATTGTCCCAGTAGCTTTCACACACGAGTCTGCAGTGAGCTGGGGAGTGGCTTTCTGTTTTTCCGGGAATTAGACACATGCGTTGAGTATGCACATTGTCACTGGGCTTCAGAGAGCTGCTGCCTGTAGGATTCCAGAGTGTGCTTGACATTTTGTCTTTTAAAACTTATGAAAGGTTTGTTTTAACCTAATCGCTGTCTTTTGAATTCAGCCCCTGCTGTGCTACCTTTGCAGAAAGCCTCTAACAGAACATCTCTTTGGAAATCGCTGATGGAGGAAACTGTCTTGCCGCTGCTGCTGCTATTATTAATTGACATTGCAGTAGCATCCTAAGGCACCTCTTAGGATTGGGGTCCATTTTTGCTAGGCATTGTACAAACAGGAGAGACCTGAGGGATGATCTTAAAGACCCTCAGTAGCTGCTGTCTTTGGCCCCTAAGCTGCCTGATGTGTGACACTGCTGTATTGTACACCTGCATTGCGAACTAGACTTCACCATGACCCGAAGCCAAGCTCTTAGGTTGTAAAAGGTAATGACTGTCATACACAAGGAAATTTCTGTTTTTAACTCTGAGAATCTACCTTAACCCATATGCACTTCATTGAGTGGATTGTTTTGCCCTAACTCAGGGTTTGTCAGCTTCGCTGTCCTACTATGTAATTGAACAACAAGATTGTACAATGCTTTTTTGTGAGATGATAGTATCTCACACCATTGAACCATATTAACCCAGAATAATTCCCTAGATATTCACTTCCTGAACTGGCCTCATTTCTGAAATGGACTTTAGAAGAGAAACTGCCAGCCCCAAGTACTTGCTGCCCTGTATTCACTTTGCAGATTGTAGCATGACACAGCTTTTGTTATGGTCTCAGCTAGAGCTATTTATATATTGCCGTTCAGTGTTACTGTTTCTCTCTCTCTCTCATATACTCGCTTCACAAAACAGTACTTCTAAATAAATTAAAATGGTAATCCTAGGTGAGTATGCTAGCAACTAGACTAGTGTCCAGGTCAGAATTTGGTCTTTTAAGTAGCATGAAAAGCCTAGATCCAAACATTGCTGAATGTGGAGGTTTGCAAGCAGTATCCATTCTTTCTGAATGTTAGAGGTGTTTGGATTCAACCCATCTGAGGTTTGAGCTGCAAATAGGTCTGAACCAGTTTGGAGTTTTGAATCAATTCTGTCTCTGAAGAACTTAAACCAGAATAAATTATTTAGATCAAATGCTGGGGTTTTTTTTCTTTGTAAGAACCCAAGGAGTTTGGAAAATGTAGAATGTGTGTTTGGGGAGTTGTTGATTCAGAGATGTTCATGGGGCCCCACATGAAGGGGAAGGAACAGGCTTTATTACACTAGCCCAAGGGTTCGCAAACTTAATTGTACCGTGCCCCCCCTTCTGACAACAAAAATTACTACACGACCTCGGGGGTCCTGAGCCTGCCCAAACCCCGCCACCCCAGGCAGGGGGGCCAAAACCAAAGGGCTGCAGCCCCAGGCAAGGGGCCTGTAACCTGAGCCCTGCCACCCAGGGCTGAAGCTATCAGGCTTCAGCTTGAAACCCCGGGCTTCGGCCCTGCACCCTATCAAGTCTAATGCCAGCCCTGGTGACCCTATTAAAATGGGGTCATGACCCACTTTGAGGTCCCAGCCCACAGTTTGAGAACCGCTGCTAGCCATTTGATGTCAAACCTGTACTTACAGGTGTGGCATTGCTGCCATCCGGCCAAAGAGCTCTGGGTGTGTTCAGAATTTTAAACAGCTTCATAAATAAAATGCTGTTCAAAAGGTCTAGATAAATGTATATCTTTCCTGCCCTTCGAACATATACCACAGGAAATGGGCAGGGTGGAACCTAACCTAACCTGACATGCTGTCTCATTTCTGACTTCCATAGTCTCTGATCCTGATACGTTTGGGAGGAGAACGGGTAAATCTGCTGCTTAAAAAAACCAAAACAAAACCCAAACTATTCATTACCTCTTTTCAATCTAGTTTTACAGATTTGCTCCTGAAGTGTGATATATCTTCAGTAAAGCGTATAAATCTAAAATGATATGAGAGTGCATATTAGAGGCAAGAAATGCAGTGTAGCTGATGCTCCCAAGCAATGAGATTGGTAAACATGAATGTTTATACCTCATTAAGGCATCCCAAGATCAGTCTGCCTCTCTCATGACTTCTTGTTCTCATATAGGCTGTGTGCAGGATGTGCTGCCTTTGAATAATTGTTCACAATTAGAGGCTAATTTAAATGGCTCTTCTGTAGTCACAGCAGCAGCGCACGAGCCACCCAATTTGAAAATGGACATGGTGATTTTTTTCAGTTGACACATCTCCCTTTTGCTGTTCCGAAGCTGTTTGTAAGGTGGATTCTTGCTGCAAATTAGCAGTGAGTGTGCCCACGCAATGTTCACTTTACTGGGGCCATATCTTTCAAAATAACAAAACAGCGTAGCTTCCCAGTGCACGTGTGTACTGGGGGAGGGGAATTAATTGTGAACAAAGTGATATTTTGGTTAAACAAAACCCTATTGTTTGTTTGAAAAAGGGTTTGGGTGGAAACCATCACAAACATGGTTTGGGTAAAACATGTGCGAAGCGGGCCAGTGTTTAGCAATATTTTTTATTTATATAACACTCTTTCCTCCATCTCTCAAAGGTGAGTAAACCTAATTAGCTGCACTGCACAGATGAGGTAAAATATTTAAATATCTGTCCATGTTGATCTGACAATCCAGTTTTTATGTTAACAGCTTTTCTTTGACTTGTCCTAGGAGGTAGATCAGTTCAGGTGCAGTTCAAATCACTGTCTTGCTGTGCTTTGCAATGGTGTCTCACACTTATCAGATGGGCAAGTGCTAGATGACTTTTTATGATTAGATTTAGTCACCAAACTGAGTGCTGGTATCAGAGCAATTCACCACAAGGGCAGAAAGCCCTTGCATAATAACTGGCTTCTTCCCCCTCTGCTTTTTAGCCAGAGTGTGTGTACTTCAAAGTTCCTTTTTGCTTCAGGTAGATGGATGTGCTGCAAGAAAGATTTGTCCACACCCCAAGGCGGAATGATATTTAAACCCAAGTAATAGCAAAGGCAATGAATGCAAAAAGTCAAGACTCCAGAGGCTGAAAAATTTCCCCAACTCACGCTCAAAGCTCATGACCAGATTTTCTCGTTTAGAATAAATCTTCTCTGTTCAAAAAATGTTTCCTAATAAAATATCTGCAGATTATCTCCCTGCCCTTCCCCATCCAGGTTTCAATCGACACTGCAAATAAATATTACCTTCACTTCTAGATATTGATTAAGGTATCTGAACCAGACTTGAGGCTTCCACAGCTGTGTTCTTCAGTCCCATTCAAATCAGGATAATATTACCAAATTGGCCTGGGTTTCGGGGCTAAGCAGGTGGGGTGCAGTGCGGTTTCCCTGTCTTACGGTACCATCCAATCAGTCGTGGCTGGGATTTCTAGCCTTCTTTTCAGAATAGGTTCGTGGTAGGTTTTGCTGTTGCTGTGCCAATGTTGAGACAGCCTTACCATGGAAAAAAATGCGGACTCATATACAGGTGAAATGGTGTTTCTGCCTCTCTATTAACCATCTTCCTCCTGTGTCTATCTTTGTAAACGGAAATCTTGTGCAAATTTTTTTTTTTTTTTTAATCTTAGTTAAGTAACATAGTGCCATCTAGTGCTGGAGTGCTGGTCTTAAGAATTACAGAGAACCACGATCAAGGAGAGCACGTAGGAGAGAGACTACTTCAGTTGCCAGGCTCTTTTAGGAGAACCCTTGCTTCCTGAACCTGTCTCCTCCTACCAGCAGGGCACTTGATAGGAAGAGATTCATTAGGTCTGTTTTGATGTAGTTTGGGTGGCTAGGCAGTTGATCGCCCCTTCCTATTTTTTGAATAAAGAATAGCGCTTTCATGCTCTCATGGTTTCACATTTCTCTCTTGGTATATGCTTGGAAGGATGGATTAGATTGGTATTGGTAAATGTCAGTAAACTTCTCTTTCACTGTATATACACACAACCCCGTGAAAAGAGATTTCCATTAATGATGATTGAAATATACAGATAGGCAAAGTCAGAAAAATGCTGCTTGAGAACCTATTAAAGTTTGGTTTAAGGATATTTACTTTGTGTATTTTTACGTGTGATGTAGACAACTTGTGTTTTAAGTTATAAAATTTTAACTTTTTGAAACTCCATGTCTTCTATCATTGAATAATTGTCTGACCCTCCCATAATTTCCTGCAACTGTGGAAATTTAGATTGATAAAAATGCTTAAAAATAAATATTGATGTTCTGTCAAAATTATAAAATGAAAATACATTGAATTCTGTCAGATCTATATTATATCAACCCCCCCCCCACACACACACACACACACACAAGTGTGTGAATGTGTGTATGATTTAAAATATAGAAACCCATATTTGGGGGTGAGGTGGCAAGACTATATATAAAAATAACAGGTCTTCAAAGGATCCATGTTTTCCTGGAGAAGAATGAATGTTTTTATCATCCTTTTTCTCCAGGAAAATGGTCTATAACTTGCATTAAAAATCCTGTATGTACTACTTCATTTTATATACACTTTGTATCCCACCACACTTGGAAGTATAAATACAGAGAAGGGAGAGAATTTGAGGAAGACTTCTTTTGTATCGTCTTCAATGCCTGACTACTTAGCTTCCTCTGACTTTCTTTTTATATAGCTGACAACATTCTCAAAGGTGTCCCCATAGGACTCATAGTAGCCCTTTTCACTGAGTCTTCTGTAACCAGATATTTACTATTCTGTAGTCCCACATACAGGTGTCTAGTCTCAGCTGTTCATACATCCTCTTTCTGTGTATAGTTAGTGTTGAGCTCCCTCTTCTCCAGAAAGAAGCGGATCCCTGTAACAGAATTGCCTCCTCCTCCCCACTCTCCTATTCAACAATCCGATTTTATAATCTGACTCAGTAGGACCACCTGATAGAAAACAGGATAGCTGACAGGGATTTCAGCTACACTGGTAGAAAATTGGAAAAGGGTTACAGAAATAGTTTGGCTCTTCTTAATTGTGATTGATGCTGTCCTTGTCTGGGCTGTTGGTTGCCTAGTAGAAAGCAAGAGACCTTTTTCTGGTACCTTGTCGTCTCGGGCTGGAGGGGACACTCTGAGCACTACCCGTTTATACGACTTTGCCTGTCCTTCAGTGTCTGCTACCCAAGAATCTCAAAGCACTCCACAGGAATTAGTGAGTTACTGTGCACCACCTCTTTGAAGTGGATAAGTAATACTCTGCCCGTTTCACGTATGGCAAAACTGAGACAGTCTAAGAGGCTTGCCCAAGCCCACACTGTGGATTTGTGACAGGGCAGAGAATAGTCCTGACTCTCACCCCAGCGTCTAACCAAAAGGACCAGGTCTCTCTTACAGGCAATGAATTAGTTACCTTTATCCCTGGATGCCCACTAACCTCTCCTATGGGCACACAGCCTCTTTCTTGCAAAGAGTGGTAGCCTTTGGCTTGACCTTGCAGCTAGACCTATCCTCACTGGTAACTTCAAAATGTGTCGTTTCCGAATTAGATTAGAAGTACACCCGTGGCTCTGTATGAAACAGTCGTCTTCTAGGCAACATGCCAGTGACTTGACCTTCTTGTGTCACTACGTAAAAATAGTTGAATGCTCCTTTGGTTCCGAGCCCCCAAGCCTTGCTTATTGTAAAACATGCTTTCATCCCAGGTATCTGTCACACATACCAGTTTAGATCTGGGCTTCCTACCTTGTGTAACTGGTGATGCCTCAAGTCACACTCCTACATCCTGATGGGGCTCAGGCAAGTATGTATTTGTTGTTCAGATATGATGGCCTTGGGTTGTTTGTAGTAACTATTACCAATTTTTGCAAATATTCCTAGGAGGAAGGGCAACTATTCCTAGAGGAAGGGCAAGTAGAGCCCACAAAGGCAGAGCCTATTTAGATTGTTTAAACCAGACAATGCAATGCCAAAGTATTCTTGTTTAGTTATTTCAGATTGACTGGAAAAGGTGGGAGGTTATATTAAGAACTCTGCATTCATGATGGTTGTCTGAGCAGAATGAAGGAAAGGGTTAATAAACAAGCTTGATTTGGCTTTCCACCTTCTTTGAACACATGATCTCACTGCTGCCTTCTCTCCTGTCTCCTCTCAATCATCCCTCCCTCCAGCTTCCTTCATCATGTCCCATTCTCAGTTTCATGCCTTGTTTTTCTCCCTATGCTTGGAAAATTCTCCCACCTATTGTCTGCGCAGAGCAATCTCTTCTCTTCCTTTAAATAACACAAGTATCCCCTCCTGTCTTGTTCTGCATGCTTTCCCTTACCCAAATTATTGCCTCATGGTTTGCCTTGACTCCTAGATTGTGAGTTCATTGGGCCAGGGAATGCACCTTGCTCTATTTTCAAATGTGTCGTATAAATTTGCAGAGATATGGAAATGGTTAATTACCAGTATAATAAATACATTTGACAGCTCCAGACAAGGGACATAAGTGACAATTCATGTTAAAGCTGGATTCCCTTGCCACAGAGCTCGGCGTGTACACAGTTTATAATTAAAACTGATGCGTGAACTTTGTCTCTTCTGAGCTGCTGCCATAGGAAATAGAGATGGGAGTTGATGATTTGCTTAGATATTTGAGAGGGCAGAGAAGTTTACTACCTTTCTTGAAAAAGGAAGAACGTGGGGAAGGCATCTTCTGGATCAAACGATCAAAAAGTTCTTTCCCACAAACGTCACTATTTCTATTGCTGTAGTTCCTAGGTACCCCAGTCATGGACCAGGACCCCATGGTTCTAGGCACTGTATAAACCAAACAAAAAGTTGGTCCTTATGAGTCCCTTGGGACAGGGACTCTCTCTGTTCTGTGTTTGTATAGCATCTAGAGGTCCTGGTCTATGACTATTAGTAAGATTCCTAGGTGCTAATATAATACAAAGATTATTAGTAGTAATAAGTATAAAGCAAAATGTATGGCTGGGACATTTGAATGAATTCAAAGAAACTAGAAAATATATCAATATAATATACATGCCGAGCTCTCTGTCAAGGGAATCCAGCTTTAACATGAATTGTCACTTATGTCCCTTGTCTGGACTTGTCAAATGTATTTTATACTGGTAACTAACCATTTCCATCTGTCAAAAAGTGGCCATCTAGAGCAGTGGTTCTCAACCAGGGGTACACGTACCCCTGGTGTGTGAGGGGGTACGCAGAGGTCTTCCAGGGGGTACATAAACTCATTTAGCTATTTGGTTACTTTACTATGGGTAATATGTTGATAGGAAAGACAGCTTGTTTAGTCTGAAGCGAAGAGTAAGAAGGGTCTTGAGCAACGGTTACAATTTTTAAACCAATCACGTGCTCCGTGAATTTAAAAGGCAGTCAATTTAAAACTTCCAGAAATGTGGAGGTCACCTGTCAAACATGCCATCTTGGGAGATTATAAAGACTGATGGTGTGGCTGAAGTTTAAAAAGATCAGTATAAGTGACCATCCTAGAACACTGGCAGTTGTGCAAGCTAAAGACAGTATTATAGAGTTAGCTATTCAAATCTGTTTTTTTATATCTGCTGATCACCAGTGAGTGTCAGGATTCTCTTGTCTCAATTCCCTCCCCCTCTCCCCTGCATGTTATTTCATAAATGACTCTTGGAAGGTAGGAAGTGTTACCTGCCTATGGGGGCAGAATACTAAACCAGGCGGGCCTATAATTTGATCTAACACAACAACTTGTGAGTGTTTCTTTGGGAGAGTCCTTTTGCAGACTGTTTGAAAATGTTACATGTCTAAAATGTAAAACACAGTTCATACTACTTTGTTGTAATTGGCATGTCTTGTGGCTTTCATACTGAAAAATGCCGACTTCGTGATGCTGCTTGTGTGAAACTGACTGTCAGAAATTATAAATAGGTTCAGACTCTGCTTCCCTGATGACCAGGGAACTGTACTGTATTAAAATCCATTTTAAGGGGGACTTTGTAATGCAAAAAGGAGGGAGGCAGTTGGGGTATCTAACTCCCCTGTATGCATTTTGAAAATCTCCCCTGTGGATTATCCAGTCATTATGGAATCTTTTTTTACATCTGTTAAAGAAGCCGCAAGTGGAGGCATGTTCTCGGACACTGGTCTCCTACAGTGCGTTTCAAGCAATGACACTTTTTGAGGCAGATGCCCACTGTCTTTGCGTGGGTTGGGTGTGTTTTTAAAACAACTGATCCTTGGGCACTTTGTAAATCTGTTTAATTTTAGCAGAGCTCCTTTGGAATGGGTCTGCTGGCCCTGGACATCACCTGAAGACTCTAGTGTGGCTCCAGACTCAGCCACAGGAGAGAACATGTTTAGATCTGTCTCAGCTCTCATCCATCTGAGGTTACGCTTCAACGTCACCTCCTGTAAAACAGTGTATTGCATTGATCACTTGGCTGTCTGGCCAGCTCCTGTATGCTTCAAATTGATTTTAAAAAAAATTAAAACCCCCTTGTGCTTTAGGAGCGTCATAATGTTTGGCTGCTTTTCACTTAAACATGGAGTAAGCACTGTCTAGTGAAAACCACTTTAGGACTCAAGTAGGGAGCTGAGCATTCCCAGATGATGGACCCTGAGAAATAGTCAGTTGGTAGGTCTGGGATACCTTGTATTTGAGATCATTAATGCAGGATATCTCTGCCAAAGATTTTTGTGTTTAATAAAACAAACAAACCCTTCCTATAGCTTTAACAAGAGGCGTTCAGTTACAGTATTTTGAGATACCTGAGTGAGGGGCACTTTTACAAAGTTTAAAGTCTTCCCTGTCCCCACTTTGCAGATTGGACCAATTATTGTGCCACAGTTTCCTAAAATCACACTAACCCAGAGTCAGAGCTGGGAACTCAGCTCAGGTCTCCTGATTCCCAAGGTGTGAGATCAGAACAGGAAGCTGCTTCCTAGTGTCTTGTCAAACACTTAGGGCTTGGCTACACTTAAAATGCTGCAGCGGCGCAGTTGTAGGGCTTCAGTGAAAACGCTACCTATGCTAACGGGAGGGGGTTCTCCTGTCAACATGGACAACCCACCTCCCAGAAAGGCGGTAGCTAGGTTGACGAGAGAATTCTTCTAGCACTGTCTACACTAGGGTTTTAACTGCGTCGCTCAGGGGTGTGGATTTTTCACACTCCTGGGTGATGTAATTGTACCGACCTACTTTCCTAGTGTAGACCAGACCTTAATCCGGGAGAGATCTGGAGCCTTATTCCAGGAGGGTACAATATATTTCAAATAAACAGACTATGGTGCTAGATCAGACTTTGAGCTTCTCACCTGGAATAGGTTGCAGGTGAGCCCCAGAGTAGATATTTGTGTCCTGCAGGAATAATCTGGAGATGCCACTGCCTATAACTCCTCAACCAATCAATGGGGGGGGGGAGCATTATTCACACTCTTGTGTAGCTTAATGGCTCCCTGCTTGTTATAATCCTCCAACTTCAGACCCATCGGGTTATAAGATTCCAGTTTCAGACAGTATTTGTTTTTTCCAATGGTCTGGTTAGCTTCCCTCCATAAGCCCCCTTCCCCAAATACACAACCATCCACCCCCTCAGGACACAGTGTGTTAGGAGTGAAGCTAACCTGAGCCACTTCTAGGATTGTATAGAACGCTGGCCGAAAAAAAACTGTGGGGAGTTGGTGACATGAAGATTTCTGGTTGATCCTCTTAATGTTCAAAATTATCCACTAAATGTTCAGCTCTGCCATTTTCTCCCACATAGTCATAGAATTGAAGGCCGGAAAGGGGACCTCTAGATCATCTAATCTGACCTCCTATGAATCATCAGCCTCCAAAGCCACCCAGCACCCACTCACTTTTCTCCCATTTCCCTAATTTTTTGGCAAATGTTTCCTCTGTGATACAATGGGGTCCGTGTAACACAAGTCTCTCTCTAAAGGGAAGTAACTTAAGATACAAAAGGGGACAATAGAGCATATGCCATGAAATAACAGACATACTGTATAAGTATCTCTGACATAACATTACTAGCTACACATTATTATTAAATCCCATTAGAAGCTTATGTTTCAGTAGCTCCTGGTGCTTCAGGCCATACTTGGAATCTTCGTTGTCTAACTTTATGCATTCAGACCTATGTTTAGGGCAGCTAAATAGCGGTGTTAAACACCAAAGTGCTAATTTAGGCACCTATATATGAATGTAAATAAACACTTGGAAATCTAAAACAGCTGTTTAGAAGGATCAGTGTGAATTTTGGTGACTAAAGTTAGATAACAAAGATTGAAAATTCAGTGCCAATTGCTGCTCTATTTAGCATCTTTAAATTTGGATTTAGGAGTCTCATTTTAGTAGCCAAATTTTGAAAACTTGGCCCTTACCTCCCACCCATCTTCTTGTGTGTCAAAGATGGGAAAATTATGGATCTAAGTGAGCATGTCATTGTAAAGACTTGCAAGGAGACCCGCTCCTCCCATATTAACCCAAAGACACAAAATCAAGGTCACTTATATTCAAGCATTGTTACCTGCCCAATTTAGGGCTCTCTTTCCTCCCCTTTGGGATGCAATGGCCCTCTATGGGTTAACGGGACCTTGTCCCAAAAAAGGAGCCTTTATCACACATTAAACATTCTTAAACTTGTACATGTATTTATTGACAATCAGCAATTAATCAGCAGAATGCACATGCCAAGCATCTGGTATTCACCACTCCTAATAAAGCAGACAGATGTCTCCCAATGGCTGGTCAGGATCCGATCTCGTCCAGGGCTTTGGCTTCCAGACAGTCTTTGGTCTTGAGCTGTATCCCAGAGTTAAGTTCCTATGAGCTCGTTTCCTGACCCTCATTATATAGTTAACAAGAAGATTTCCCTTATCTATGCCATTACCAATTATTTTACTCAAAGCACAGCTATGCAAAAATACTAGCCAGTTATTTTCACTATATAAAAATTCACATGCTTAAGAGTGCCTACTTATTAACGTTTGTGTTTTTCAAAGTTAGCAAAAACTTCTCAAGGTCTGCTTATCTTTATGCTTCATTAGTGGATTACGTTTGCAACGGCAAAACCTTATACTTTATATAATCAGGAAGAAGCTGCAGAAACTCGATGCTAGCTTGTCCATTCTCGCCCATTCTCATGACATTGTGAATATATATCTATCCCTGTTAGTAATGCTGCAGCTGATATTTTTCTTTGTCTGTCAAGGCCAAATTCTCCTGACTTTGTAGTTTTTATTTTCAACTTATGATGGTTAAACATAAAAGATAGCTGCAGGTTATGCTAAGACCGTACACAAGAAGGCTGTGGGTCATGTAAAGTCCAGGCCTCTCGTTTATAGCATTTGGTGACATCCACACAGTTTAGAATAGTGATGTCTGAATTAGGACAGAAGGGGGGATAGTTTTTGGGGGGAAGGTTGGAAGAAAGGGGTGGAATGCATGTGCTTTGGTGGGTTCTGGGATCCCAGTAAGGATTTTTTTGGAAGGGCAGCAGATTGAGGAAGGAAGGTATTTATTTCTGAAAGTTGCTTTGATATCCTTGTAGCACCTGCCCAGCAAGGAGCAGAGGGTCAATTACATTGAATAGCTTCAGAGATGGCTGTCAGAGTAGCTGCCTACTTGGGAAGGAAGCACTGTTTCTAGCACAACCCCCTCTGGAAAAAGCTCGGCTTCGTGAATTTTTAACTGCAGGAAGAGGCACCATGTTTGGGGGATGGAGTTAATTGAAAAGTGGGGCAAGAGAGAGTTGGAGGATGGGGGTATGGGGGCTGAAAGAACGAACAAGGCAGATTCAGGGTCCTCGTTTCCTGGTGTTATCAGGGAGAGCACTGCAATACTTCATTACCTGTTGCTGCAATAGACTCTTTCCCAAATCTTCGTTGCTAACTTGATTCTCTCTTCCCCCCCCCCCCCCCCGCTAGCCTTGGAACTACAGGTTTCCATGGCAACTTCAGAGGTGCTGAGTATATTATACCCCTTAAAAATAAAAATGCAAATGGGAATGGCTGGATATTTTTAACTGGGGCAGTGACCTGGAGGGACATCCAGAGGAGGCACGTTAGTTTTTAATTTTTGATATGGTTACAGCATATTGATTTGCGAAGATCTGCATTCCGTGCAGGAAAACCTGCTTGGAGGAGACTAAACCCATGGAAATTAGAACTAGAAAAAGTCAACAGACAATCCAGGCTGCCTCTCCCAGGGTCAGGGCAGGATTGTCCATTGGTGGATAAATAAAGATGAAGACTGATATGGATGGTGACACAATAAAGCTACTGTATCCTCACTTAGCCTCACACTTTTCATGGAAATTCTGGAACAATAGTAAATTCTAAATGTAACTGATTCTTTCTCTCCTCTTCTTTCATTTCACTAAAAATGAAAGCTTATCATCCCCCCCCCCCACACACACACACACAAAACATACTTGTCCACCCTTTCTTTAGGTGTCTGAGCAAGATTTACATGTATTTAGCAAGAGTGCTTGAAACTGATTTTTTTTTTTTTAAAGGCCATGACACAAGATGATGGAGTAGGGGTGGGGCAAAGCACCAGGCCATGTGAAAGGAAGGAGAAATAGAGATTGCCATCAGGCCAGTGCAGGTCAGAACTTGGCTTACTAACATTCTTGTTGGTGATATCATTTACTTAATTTCACTTCAGACCAAACTAATAGAAATAGTTGCAGTAAAATAAAAATTGGATGGGAAGAACCGATTCACTCATCTAGCCCATCACCATCCCAGACAGTACGTAACTGTTCTTTACAGTATATTTTCTAGAGTTTCTGCTAAAAGCAGCCAGTCTCCTTGTTTTTGAGGTGTGGGAGGAAAATGCCTCGCATTTTCTTTTTATGAAAGGCTGCCATCTGCCCTTAGGTTCTAAAGAAGGATCTTTCTTATTTTCTTCTCACTGCTGCTCCTCCATTTTAACATTTATATTTCCAGAGTTAATTCTCCTTGCATATAATAAAATATGCATGCTCCGACACTAACTAGTGGGTATAATCAAGACTGGTTATTTTCTCCCCACCTTTTTATTGCAGCACACTCCTTGTTATATCTGACGTAACTACATATGACGTTTGTGTTACATGACTTTTTTGCTGGTGAAAGGATGAGGGCTGAAGTCTCAGCTTGGGTAACATCAAGGGCAAGTTGCCGCCTTATTGTCATCCCTGCTAGTTTCCAAACTCCTAAATTGGAGAGCATCTCTGTAAGGGTAGTTCAATCTCCAGGACCCACTTGGTCAGTGGCTCCTCCCCTCTGAGCCTACGAGAGGTGCAGTTGTCGTGCCTTTTTGTGATGTGAGTTCCGGTCCATTAGTAGACAAAAAGAAACAATTCACTTCCTGTAGGATGCATTTGTTCTTAATACTGTTGCTTGTTTCTCCAGGGTAAGCTTGTTCTCTAGCTTGAAAATCTCACTTCATCCTGAACAGAGAACAGACTATTCAGTATTATCATGTGTGACAGTGTTGCCTGCTTATAGTGAACACTTGCTTTGCAGCTGCACTCTTTGTGGTTGTATTTTTTTTTGCATGCAGAAATACTTTTCACTTTTATCCCTGTGGAAACTGTGAAGTTAAAATATCCCATCACTGCCCCACAGGGCGAAAAGGCCAATGTCGTGTGTGTGTGTATATGTATGTATATATATGTATATAATGTGTGCATGCATTTTCCCCTGTATTTTGATTGGATAACGAGTGACCCCACTTAAACTGCGCCCCCTCCCCCCCCATGCAAATATATCAGTGGAGAAAGTGTCATTGTGGTAGTGAAATTCCAAGCATAACCAAAGTACTATCGTGAAAATTGTTATATTCAAAATGTAGGCACTTGTTGATTTTTTTTTTTTTTTTAAGCATATGAGTGTGTCCTATTTCAGAGCACTCTCTGAGGACTTGTCACTTTTGTGTATAAAATAAACACACAGGTTATTTTATTGGAGTACCAACAGAGCTAGTTGTTCAAAAAACAATCTCAATAGCATTTCTATTCAGGAAATATTTGCTGTTTATGGCTTCAAACTAGATCGCTACTTTACCTGACACAATTCTTGGCACTTGTGGCTCTTCTGAATCATCCAAACAAATTGCTCTGCTTTGATCTGTTAACATACAGGGTGGCTGTCTGAGAGGAAATCTCATTAGCTTTAATGAGTTAAGTGGTTAAATCTCGTGCATCACAATGAGAATTTAACCCTAGCATATCCGGAGTAGTCTACAAAGACCAGGAGGTACTTTTTAAGAAGTTGTGCATATGGTAACAAACAACTCAGGTTTTTAAACTGGAATAAATTGTCATAAATATCAGCTGTTAACTTGCTGCTGAAAGTAAGTGATGAAATGATTTGTATTCCTCCCACACTATCGTCGTCCCCTCCCTCCCACCCCCGAAAGGGCGAAGTGTTATCAGACCTGGAAAAAGATGTTGCAGACTAGTATTTCGCTGCTAAAATGAGGATGGTGCCTTTTTGGCTATGGATTTGCTGCGAAGCTCAAAGTCAGGTATATTACATGGTGCTGAGGCCTTGGCTACACTGGCGCTGTACAGCGCTGCAACTTGCTGCGCTCAGGGGTGTGAAAACGCCCCTCCCTCCCGAGCGCAGCAAGTGCAGCGCTGTAAAGCGCCAGTGTAATCAGCGCCTGCAGCGCTGCACACTCGCTTGCAGCGCTGCAAGCTATTCCCCTCAGAGAGTGAATTCCCAAGTGTAGCCAAGGAGAGTGCTGTCAATCTGGGACAAAGCATCTGACTAGTGGAGCTGAATGCCAGGGCTACTCAGGAATAGCAAAGCAGGTGCCTATTCAAGGAATTGCTATTTCAGATTCCTACTGGCATTATCAAGGCATGTGATTTGAATGCAGAAGCCTCATCACCATATTGATTTTCATAGAGCGACATATAGCGAATGAGATGTAGGTTTAAAGGTACTCTAAATATTTAGTTAGTTACTTCGACTGAGGGGCTGTACTTCAGTTGAAGACAGTATTGGTCTGCTAGGCACAAATAGAGGAGGAGAAGGAGAGAGAGGAAACTTGAGTGAGCTGAATATCGGGTATTCACGAAAAGGCATCCTATTTTTAATCTTTTTTTATTATTATTATTTTTTATTTGGTCTTATCTGGGATTTGGTAGTTTTCTGTGTAATGACAGATTTTCTAAATATTGTGATAGGATGTCAGGTGCTGGAATCCTGCATGTAGATGTAGCACTGCTTTGCTCACTCATCCTGGCACCCAAACCAGGTTCATCTTATTGGCTGCACTAGAGAATTGTAAAATAGTTGAGCTTTGCTTAGGGCAGAGAGTTTTAGAATCAGGGACAGAGATGAGTTGCAGAGAGCAACTCTAGTGCATTGTATTTTAAGAAGGATCTGAAGATGAGGCTGTTTTTATTTAAGTTAACAGTGAAGAAAAATCCCAGGAAGGATGTATATTCAGGCCACTTCGTTCTTGAGTTTGTGTGTGTGTAAACTGTTAGGAGCAGGCTGGGACCAATATTCGTTTGCAACTTCTTATTGTAATAAATTTATGCAACGTGTAAGTTCGATCACTCTTGCTTGACATAACATCCTGTCACAATTGGGGATCTACCAGACACTATATTTAATAACAAAGAAGTGTGATTTAGTAAGTAATTGTTTAATTTATGTTGTGTTTTTCAACACCAGTGTCATTGCAATTAAATTACTCTAATTCATGTTAAAATATAAGCGTAAATGGTACACTCTGAATAACAGAATAAGTTAATTCTTTAAAATATCAGAGTGCAGTTTATGGTTAAGTATTTATTGGAATGTAAACACTGTAATTACCTGTGGTTTATTATTAAAATAACTATGTACTTACGGTACCTTTTCAATGAAGAATTTCTAACAGCTTTATAAAAACTTAACCCTCAATACTCCTGAGAGTTGAGGGGAGGAGATGTCTCAAACAGGCATAAGAAATTAACATGCTCAAAGATATACAGTGGTAGTGTTCTGACTCCCAGTCCCATTTTAACCATTCAGCTCAGTATAGTTAATTGTGTGTTACTTTATGGGTTTTCAGTAAAATATGACAGTACATCCTAGGATGTTTTGGTTCCAGCACTTGCCCTTAGATTACAAATTTTTGACTAAATCGCTAATCCAAGCCTCAGGCTACAGCTTGGATTTCTACCAAATGCCGATGAAGCAGTATTGAATTTTGGGATCAAGATTGATTGGGGAAAAGCAGTTCATGGCTTTCAAGGTCAAAAGGGACCATTCGTCTGACCTCCTGTATAATTTAAGCCATAGAACATCCCAAAATAGTTTCTAGCGCATATATTTTAGAAAAACATCCAATCTGGATTTTAAAGTTGTCAGTGAAGGAGAATCCACAACAACCCTTGGCAAAAACAACGAGGAGTCCGGTGGCACCTTAAAGACTAACTGATTTATTTGGGCATAAGCTTTTGCGGGTAAAAAATCCCACTTCTCCACGAAAGTTTATGCCCGAATAAATCTGTTAATCTTTAAAGTGCCACTGGACTCCTCTTTGTTTTTGTGCATACCGGCTAACATGGCTACCCCTCTGATACTTGGAACCCTTGGCAAGTTTTTTCCAATGGTTGGATAGATGATGCAGTGTTAAAAGTTTATCTTGAGAGTAATCTGCTAATCAGTGGTTCTATCCTAGTTCTTGTAGATCCCAGAACACTTGTCCAAAATGGCCGTAATGAACATTTTCAGGGATGAAAATGCTGTACGGACAATAGTTAATGTGCCTTCTCAACACCTCTGGAAACTATGTTAGTATTCCCATGTTTAATTGAGATTGTGATCTTTCTAAAGCTGCATTAGATCATTGGCAGAACTGGAGTTAGAAGTACCTGTCTCTTACTACTACGTTTAATCCACCAAACCACGTTGCCTCATCCCCTCCCTGGCTCAGTTCAGTGAGTTCTGATGCCCAAGGCTGTGTGTGAGCTATTGTTGAGCATGTAATGGTTGTTCGACTACTCCATTTGCTGCCACAGTCGCTTTGGAACTAATTTCTAACTCATTACTGTAAAGTGCTTTGAGAAGCCTGGAGTCTGAAAGGTGATATATATGAACAAATCTTAGCCTCTGCTTTTAATGCTGTGTTCTGATACAAGAACGTTATCTGCTGGGACTGCTGAGTGAAACAGAAGGCATAAACAATGTCTCGTATACTGTAGACGATGACTTCTTAACATTTTTTTGCTGCAGGGCTAGAGAATCTCTGCACTTGACTGGTTTTACAGGGAGCGTTTGCTGCGATGGGGAAGCACGGTGTAACAAATCACATCCCTAGCTAGTTAAGATTTGGCTTTCCAAGAGCTGCACAAGACGCTCTTGGCTAAATGGGATTACCACAGAGTTTTGGGGTCTTGTGTGCGATGCTTGACTGGTTAGATGAATAGTGCAGGACAAAGGGGAACTGCCCTATGTGATCTACTTTCACCCCCCTCTCCACCAAAGGATACTGAAATATGGGTTGGGAGAGCCAGGAACTGAGTCAAGATTTCTGTGTCCTATTCCTGGTGTTGCAGCGTAATTGATTTGCAGCAAAACTATGGACAGGTCACGTAATTGCCGTGTTTCAGAGCTACAAAATGGGTATAATGCCTTCCTTGAAAGGTGCTGAGAGGGTTAATCCAGTGTCTATAAAAGCACTTTGCGAGCCTCTGCTGAAATGCCCTATATTCCAGAAGCATGAAGTATTAACAGCTAAATAGACTATTTCACTTACTTTGTCCTAGTTTTTCACCAAATGTTGTCTGAGGTCACTAAACCTGGTCTCTTTTTTTTTTTTTCCCCTCTTCTCCTAGCTGAAGCTTGAGGATCGCTCAGTCGTCCCTCGGGATGTGGTCAGACACATGAGCTCAAATGTAAGTGCTGCTTTTAAAAGATCATGATACTGCTCCATGGATATCTAAGGTGGGCCAAAACACCGAAATTGAAGTCAAACCCACCCAGAAAGTATCCAACAGCTTCATTTTTTAGTGTATTAGCAGATACAGTGTTATCCTTTGACAGCAAACTGTGGTTAGAAATGTAGTATCTATCATAGTGCATAACTGAAAGAGATGGAGGTCTCTTGAGTAGGTAAGGCTGATAATCTCAGATAATTGAACAAAAAGCTTGCCTATCCTCTGAGCTTTAAATTTAAAGGATAAGTGTCCCTGTACCCATAATGGTGAAGCATCCCACATAGAGCATAAGAACGGCCATACTGGGTAAGACCAAATATCCAGCAAGCCCAGTATCCTGTCTCTGGCAGTGGCTTCAGAAGGAATGAACAAAACAGGGCAATTTATAGAGTGATCCATCCTCTGTCGTCCAGTCCCAGCTTCTGGCAGTTGGAGATTTAGGGACATCTAGGGCATGGGGTTGTGTCCCATCTTGGCTAATAGTCTTTGACAGACCTATTCGTCATGAACTTATCTAATTATTTTTTGAACCCAGTTATATTCTTGGTCTTCACAACATCCCCTGGCAACAAGTTCCACAGGGTGACTGTGCACTGTGTGAAGAAATACTTCCTTTTGTTTGTTTTAAACCTGTTGCCTGTTAATCTCATCGGGTGACCCCTTAGTTCTTGTGTTATGTAAAGGGGTAAATAATACTTCCTTATTCACTTTCTCCACACCATTTGTGATTTGATAGACTTCTATCAGAACCCTCCTTAGTTGTGTCTGTTCTAAAATGAACAGTTCCAGGCCAGGTCTACACTACACATTTACTTCTATATAGCTACATCACTCAGGGGTGTGAAAAATCCGAACCCCTGAGCGACGTAGTTATACTGACCATAACCTCCTGCGTAGACAGCAGCTGTGTTGTCAACATAGCTACCACCTCTCACGGAGGTTAAGTTATTAAGCCGATGGGAGAGCTCTCTCCCATCAGCTTAGAGTGTCTTCATCAGAAGCACTACAGTGGTGCAGCTACATTGATGCAGTTGTGCTGATGCAAGTTTCTAGTGTAGACCTGCCCCCCGTCTTTTTAATCTCTCCTCATATGGAAGCTGTTCCATACCCCTAATAGTTTTTGTTGACTTTCTCTGCATCTTTTCCATTTCTGATGTATCTTTTTTGTGATGAGATGACCAAAACCGCACACTGTATTCAAGGTGTGGGCATGCCATGGGTTTATATAGTGGCATTATGATATTAGTTGTCTTATCTGTCTCGTTCCTAGCGTTCTTTTGGCTTTTTTTGACTGCCGTTGCACATTGAATAAATGTTTTCAGGGAATTATCCACAGTGACTCCAAGATCTTTTTCTTGAGTGATAACCGCTAATGTACACTCCATCATTTTGAATGTATACTTGGAGGATTGTTTTCCAAAGTGCATTACTTTATTACTTTGCATTTACCAGCATTAAATTTAACCTGCCATTTTGTTGCCCAGTCACCCAATTTTGTGAGATCCCTTTGTGACTTTTCACAGTCAGCTTTGGACTTAACTATCTTGAGTAATTTAGTATTGTCTGCAAATGTTTCCACCTCACTGTTCACCCTTTTTTTCGAGATCACTTATGAATCTGTTGAACAGCACTGGTCCTAGTACAGCTCCATGGGGGAACCCTGCTATTTACCTCTCTCCATTGTGAAAACTGACTATTTATTCCTACCCTTTTGTTTCCTATCTTTTAACCAGTTACTGATCCATGAGAGGACGTTCCCTCTTAGCCCATGACTGCTTACTTTGCTTAAGAGCCTTTGGTGAGGCATCTTGTCAAAGGTTTTCTGAAAGTCCAACTACACTATATCCACTGGATCACCCTGGTCCACATGCTTGTTGACTCCTTTGGAGAATTCTAATAGCTTGGTGAGGCATGATTTCCCTTTACAAAGCCATATTGACTTCTCCCCAGCATATCGTGTTTATCTGTGTCTGATGATTTTGTTCTTTACTATAGTTTCAATCAATTTGCCTAGTGCTTAAGTTAAGTTTACTGGGCTATAATTGCCAGGATCACCTCTGAAGCTTTTTTAAAAAAAATTCAGCATTATATTAGCTACCCTCCAGTCATCTGTACCAAGGCCGATTTAAGCAATAGGTTACATACCACGGTTAGTAGTTCTGCAATTTTATATTGGAGTTCCTTCAGAACCCTTGGTTGAATACCATCTGGTCCTGGTGACTTATTACTGATTGCTTTATCGCTTCGTTCCAAAACCACCTCTACTGATGTCTCAGTCTGGGACAAATCCTCAGATTTGTCACCTAAAAAGAATGGCTCAGGTGTGGGGATCTACCCCATAACCTCTGCAGTGAACATGATGCAAAGAAATCATTTAGCTTCTCTGCAATAGCCTAGTCTTCCTCAAGTGCTCTCTTAGCACCTTGATCATCAAGTGGTCCTTCTGACTGTTTGGCAGGTATCCTGCTTCTGCTTTACTTAATAAAAAGGTTGCTGTCAGTTTTTGTGTGCTTGGCTAGTTGCTCTTCAGAATCTTTCTTGGTCTGCCTTATTATAGTTTTACAATTGACTTGCCAGAGTTTATGCTCCTTTCTATTTTCCTCACTAGGATTTGACTTCCAATTTTAATGGATGCCTTTTTGCCTCTAGCCACCTCTTTTACTCTGCTGTTTAGCCATGGTGGTATTTGTTTGGTCCTCTTACTATTTTTTTTTTTAATTTGGGGCATACATTTAGTTTGAGCCTCTGTTTATGGTATTTTTAAATAATATCCATGCCACTTGCAGGCATTTCAGCCTTGTGATTGTTTCTTTAAATTTCCATTTAACTAGCTTCCTCTTTTTTATGTGGTTCCCCTTTTTGAAGTTAAATGCAACCATGGTGGGTTTCTCTGCCGTTTTTCCCCCTTACAAGGATGTTAAATTTAATTACAGGATGGTCCCTATTACCAAGCATTTCTGTGCAAATCTTGGACCCGATTCTGTGCTTCATTTAGGACTAATTCAAGAATTACCTCTCCCATTGTGGGTTGCAGGGCAAGCTGCTCCAAGAAGCAGTCATTTAATGTGTCTAGAAATTTTATCTCTGCATTCCGTCCTGAGGTGACACATACTCAGTCAATATGAGGATAGTTGAAATCCCCCATTATTATTGCATTTTCTGCCTTCGTAGGCTCTTTAATCTTCTTGAGGATTTCACAGTCACTGTCCTGGTCATGTGATCAGTCTATTCCTTCTGCTAAACTCTTATTGTTCAAGCATGGAATTTCTATCCATAGAGATAGAAAGTTGGATTCATTTAAGATTTTGATCTTTGACTTTAGGCTTTCTTTCACATATGGTGCCACTCCCCCACCAGTGCGACCTAGTCTGTCATTCCTGTGTATTTTGTACCCTGGTATTACCGTATCCCATTTATTATCCTAATTCCACCAAGTTTTCGTGATGCCTATTATATCAATTTCCTCATTTACTGCCAGGCACTCTAGTTCACCCATCTTAGTATTTAGACTTCTAGCATTTGTATATAAGCATTCGTACGCTTTGGCAATATTCAGTTGTTTGCCTTCATGCGTGATATTTAAGTGGGACTCTTTTACACTCACCCATGGGGCGGCAGTGGAGGTGGTGCAGAATGCTCTTTGGAAGCAGCAATTCACTCAACACTTTACCTTTACTCCCACCTTGGTGTGTGCTGGAGCATTAATCGGAGACTGTGCCATAGGAGCTGACCCAGCATTGGAGCAACATGAGAGTTTCCAATACCATGTTGAGGGTAAGGTGTATGACTCTCGCTTCTAGTGTCTGGACTTCAAAGGTTGGGTTTTTGTTTTTGAGAGTGGGGGATAGGGACAAAGGTGAAGTGGGAATCCCACACTGTGTGAGGTTTGTACCATAGGCTCTCCCGTTTTCCCAGCTCACCTGAAGCTGTCTCATCTGCACATACGGTTACATTTCTTGCTTTGAAACCTGTAGATCTCCTGCCTTTTCACATTCTAGGCACAGAATTCCCAAGCCATCTCAGAGGTGTCCCCCTGAACTTAGCTCAAGTCTTGTCCATCACATGCAACACTCTTGCTGTTTTGCAAGGGGAGACTTGTTTCATTATCAAGTTTAAGCCAGTACAGTAGTTCCACATACTGGCTGAATCACCTCTCTAGGTACTGCTGCTGAGCCTAGCCACATTAAAATTCATCATGTGCCTGGTACCTTTTTACAAGACTAGCAGAGTCAGCGTTGGAGACATATTACCATAAAACTCTTTCATGACCGTTATCCATTGGAAGTAAAATTTCCAAGGATCTGGTGTAGTAGTTGCAATGGA
This sequence comes from Trachemys scripta elegans, assembly GCF_013100865.1. Classification (NCBI taxonomy): domain Eukaryota; kingdom Metazoa; phylum Chordata; order Testudines; family Emydidae; genus Trachemys; species Trachemys scripta. The sequence goes on from NC_048311.1 coordinate 19,044,647, forward strand.
AACGCGGAGTTTTGTGGTGCAGTTAGCATAACTTACCGTGTTCCTGAATGGGAAGAATTTCTCTTGAGAGAACTTTCAAAATAGATCTCCAGTGAGTGTTCTCTGTCCCTCTGACACCAGAAAACAGGTATGAAAACTCCGGGCATGTCTACACGTACCGCTGGAGCGATCGATCGAATGGGGGTCAATTTATCACGTCTAGTGAAGACGCGATAAATTGACTGCCAAGCGCTCTCCCATCCACTCTGGTACTCCACCGCAGTGAGAAGCATAGGCGGAGTCGATGGGGGAGCGTCAGCAGCCGACCTACCGCAGTGAAGACACCGCGGTAAGTAGCTCTAAGTACGTCAACTACGCTATTTTCGTAGCTGAAGTTGCGTAACTTAGACCGACTTAGCTTGCCCGCCCCCCAGTGTAGACCAGGCCTCCATGGGCTCTTGAGTCAAGACGTAGCTAAAGTGTCCAGCAGAACCAGTTCAGCAGAATGGAGCTGGTGCTTAAACAGCAGACCACAAGCGTTCCTCTTCCCTGATGCTGTTTTAAGTCCTAACTGCCACGTTGTAAAACATGACAGCACTAGCACTCAGTCGGAGATGTGTGGATTTGATTGCATTAGGGGAATATCAAGGATGTTCAATATCCATCCTCAAATGAGCCATGAGATCTCTAGGAATTTAGCTAGCCTGGCAGTCTTTTGCAGTTGCTAATTCCTGCCCTACTTATTCTGATGTGTATTTTCTCTCAACTTCCCCTCCAATGTCAGACCCACTGGTGGTGTGGTGAGAGAGACAGCTGGCCACTAACTTTATCCCAAGTGGTATGACCTGTATATGTGATAGAGGAGTGATTAAGGCCATATTCCAGCATCTGGCAGTAAATGGGCACTGTTGCATTTCACTTACACTCTGAGGGACACTCACTGACAAGTTTTCCTTTTGTTTACCCTCTGTTGCTTTTTTTTTTTTTTTTTTTTTTTTTTTTTTTTTTTTAACTTAACACCACCATCTTCCTAGAAGCTTGAAGTGATTTGTTTCTACCGGTATTTCTCCCCTCCCCCCGCCTTGGCAAATGTAGATGCACGTTTTCTGTCCTGTCACATTTTCCTTCCTGAATGAGCTGAGGATAATATGCTGTCTCACTTTATTTCGTGTGCGCTAATGTGTGATGCCTTACTGTGCCAAAACAACTATCCTGCACACTGTCACCTTTGGTGTAGATCTGAGCATTTAACTACCTGCCGTCACTTGACCCTTTCCAATAAGTGGCTGATCTTAATTTTTCATTGATGGCATGGTGAGCTTTTTAAAAAAAAAAAAAATAATAATGCATCCAACACAAGCCATTTTCTTCTCTTCCTAGCCTTTCTTACAGCTGTGTTTTGGATGGGACAGTGAATTGGACAAAGGAGAGACTTCCCCATCACAAACTTGGGCATTTCTCCGGCATGATATGTGCTGTGGGGACATCAATAGACACACAGGAATGTGTTCATTGCAACAAAGGGTGCTTGACTCATCTAGCGCTCAGGACTCAATTAAGCTGTGATTGATCATGTGCTAAAGAGCACAGTGCTGGATTTCCAGTTCCATCCATTCATCACTGGCTCATGAGAAATTGATTTTAGAACGGAACAGTGAAATCTTGACTCTCCATTTTCCTGTGACCTTCCCCTGTATCTGGAATGGAATAGAATAGAACAGGGCACAGTTCCACCTGACTGAGGCTGACTGACCGTGGGAAGGCTTGGGGGAAATCTATAGTTAAAGCCCCTGTATTATAGCACGAGACGCATGCTGGCTTGGTCTCCTTTTGAAAATGATTCACTCAGCCTCATTCTAACCTGATGGAATGAATCAGCAGAAAAAGTTGCAGTCAGCAGGTTCTGCTCCTCTAGGATTAGTGTCTCCGTAACTGTGCCTTAGTGGGTCACAACTGAGGATGCCAAATTCAGGACGAACTGCTGAGAAATAGGGTAAACACAACCCAAAACTGTTGGATATTCTTTTGTAACATATACCAAACCAGCCACAAAAGTAAACTCCTGTTTCACCACACTGGCTAACAAGAAAACATAAAGGCAGTATCCTCGGGCATTCCAGTTCTTATATCACCATCAAAAACACTGGATTCAGAGGTGGGTGGTTCTTTACAACCAGTTTCATCAAATAGGCTCTTCTGATCCCAAAGAACCAGCCACACACACAGGTCAATATATAATTTAGATCTTACCCAAAAATCATGCTGGTGCCAATCCTTTAGTATCTAAAATCTAAAGGCTTATTCATCAAAAGAAAGAAAGGTAGGTGAGAGTTGAAATTGGTTAAAGGAATCAATTCATACAGTAATGGCAAAGTTCTTGGTTCAGGCTTGTAGCAGTGATGGAATAAACTGCTGGCTTAAGTCAAGTCTCTGGAATACAACCACAGCTTGGATGGATCATTCAGTCCTTTGTTCAGAGCTTCAGTTTGTAGCAAAATTCCTCCAGAGGTAAGAAGCAGGATTGAAGACCAAATGGATGTGTTTCCAGGGCCTTTTATAGCTTTTGCCATATGGAGGGCATCCCATTGTTCTTACTGTGGAAAATTACAGCAACAAAATGGACTTTGGAGTCACGTGGGCAAGTCCCATGTCCATGCATTTTGCCTAGTCACAGCAGGAAATTCCATTAAGTGTAGATGGTCTTATTTTAATCAGATAACGTCACAGTATCATAGTAAAGTAAGTTAAGAACATCCAAGCAAATGGAGGGGAGGTACTGAGGAAGGATGGCACAGATGGGGCGGGGGAGGGTCCTGGTGTTCTCCCAAAGTCACTCTCTTTCCTGTACAGCCACTTACAGCCCTGCTTCTGAGCACCTGTCCAAGGGGAGGGACAAGCTGAATTAAGCCACGCAGTGATTTAAGACGAGATCTGTAGATGACAAAATATGAAGGTTCCAAAGTGAGACACCTTAAAGTCTCTTATCTGCTAAAACAAGTGGGCTTGCCCATTTGGAGACTTGGTTTCTTATACCTTAGGCCAGCGTGGCCTGGGAGCACTATGGGGGGGAGCACATATTCACTTTGAGTTAGCAGGAGCTTCCTGCTGACTGACCCAAGAACCATCACTGACTCTGAAAGGGGTCTCCACCATAGAGGGGCTTGGGAAGAGGGGAATGGAAAACTGGAGCAGATAGGTGTAATACAGTGGGAATCTGGTGGAACCTCCTGCCTTGTCCTTGGCTGGAATTGTGTATGGAGAAATCCCAATTGAAAATACAAAGAAAAAATGGAACAACTTGTTTGGAAAACACTTGTTTCTGTAATCTTGCTGCATCCAATGTAGCAGCAGCAGCTTTTTGCCTCATCTCAGCAGAGCAGAGCAACAAGGTTGAGCCTATCTCTGTAACAAGCTCAGCACAGGACTGCTGCTAAGCAATCTCCACGCTTCATCTGCTGATCCTCCGTTCTCTCAATAGCCGTGTTAGTCATGAGACCCCTGGAAATAGTCAGAGAGCGGAGGCAGGGGACCAGGGCACATAGCCAGACACTGGCAGGCTTGCTATGTAATGCAGAGTCCCTGCTCTATACCACAGGGGCTGCCTTTCCAGTTCAGTATTTTAATGTGATGTGCCTTGTAAAGCTTTGGTCAGTGAGTGGGAAATGGACGTGGTATGAGACAGACTAAACCAGCAGAGAATTCTCTGAGCTGCTTCTTATGACTTCATCATTTTTTGGTGGTTGGCGGATAAATGTTATTCATCAAGTACAGTGAAGGCATTTCTATGTCACCTATTGATAAGATGTTGAGTGTACTATTGTGCCTTTTCCATTAGAAATGAAGGACAGGGGAGAGGGACCCTGAGATGATTTGGTAGAAACATAATGCTTTGTTGGTTCCTAGAACTCTTCTGGCACTCACTGTCTGATGCACAAAAATCACGTCTTCTGAGATGAGTGAAATTCTGAAATGTTCATCATAAACCAACATTTTCAGGTTCTTTTACCTGGAATTACTAAGTAAAAACTAGAAACAAAAGTATTAAATGATAGGGAACAAGACCATTGGGGTTATCAAATATAAGATCATTCTGGGGAAGAGCAAAGGCAAGTAGTCAGATGCAAAATAATGAGCCACTGCTGTTGAGTTCCTAAAGATGAGACTTGCTGTCCAGGCCTTGTTTGTCCTGTGGCTTGAACTAAGCTAGCAGCAGCTGTCTTGGAAAAAAGTTGAGCATAGCTCTGGCAAAGCTATGCGTAAGTCTTTGAATGCAGTGTTGACAGCACGGTTTCGCTGCCTGTGGTAGTCAGCGTATTTTGTTGGAGAGCTGTGCTAGTCCAGTCAAACTACAGAGCCTATGAAGTATGTATCCTAGTTTCTGCGCAATCAGTGGCGTATCTGGGAGATGCTCCCCCAACCCAGCCACTAGTGTGAAGGAGTAGCTGTAGTTTGTGAAGCAGGTGTACAAAACACATCACTCCTGCCTTGGTCTCTGCCTGTGTAGCACTTCTTATGCTGTCTCCTACATACATTCCTGTGTATATGTGTATATGTATATATGTATATGTATATGTGTATATGTATATGTGTATATGTATATGTGTATATGTATGTATGTATGTATGTGTATATGTATGTATGTATGTATGTGTATATGTATGTATGTATGTATGTGTATATGTATGTATGTATGTGTATATGTATGTATGTATGTATGTGTATATGTATGTATGTATGTATGTGTGTATATGTATATATATATATAATCTCCTCAATATTTATTCCACTCTATATGCATCCGAAGAAGTGGGCTGTAGTCCACGAAAGCTTATGCTCTAATAAATTTGTTAGCCTCTAAGGTGCCACAAGTACTCCTGTTCTTTATACATTCCTGAGTAATGCTGGCACAGTTACGCTAGGGAGAAGAGCAAAGATGTGCTGTTGCCAACACACATTATAGGGGTGGAGATAAATGAGCTTCCCTCCCTTGATCCCTCTCTTCTTGGCTGCCTGGAGGAGAACAAATAAATGATTTCTCTCACTGCTTCAAGCCCTGTATTCTGCCTAGGAGGGATGGAAGGGAATCCAGACAGCTCTGGTTCATTTGCTGAGCAATCTATTCAAATATTATCCTGGACTATCCCCGTCTGTATTTGTGAAGGGTTCTTCCTATGACTGGCTCTCCCTGAGACCTGGCAGAGTGAACTGAGCACCGAAAAACGTGTGGATTTTTAGAAAGCTGCATGTGGCTCTAGATGCAGGGCTTGAGTAAATAAATCTGTTAGAAAGGACAGAATGTTTGTGGAATGCGCTAGCTCATTCAGTACTTGCGCGGCGTCAGCTCTTCCAAGTGTGCACTCTCTTGTCTCCATTAATAGTAGACCTTGATGTTTGAGATAAGGACAGCTACCGAAGCCAATGAGAGCAATGCATTCTCCACGCCATCCCTTCGTCAGGTTTTGTAATGGACTATGGTCATTAACATATAAAACTATTGATTGTGTCAGGAGGGCAGAGTAGCTGCTGAGTTTGACAGAATGTTTGGGTTCGCTTCTCTTCCTTGGAGGGCTAAACCATATGTATGTGAAATGCGTGTGTTTGTGAGATGTGTACACGTTACTGCAGAACCCTTTCTAGAGGCTCACATCTAGAGCTTAGCTTTTTTTTAACTGAAGACTTGATCATTGGTGTCCCCCCACTAAAAAGTGAGCGAGGGTAGATAATGTTTTTTGATTGGACCAACAAGTAAGTTATTTGGCTTGAAATCTTGTGACTTAATACATTTGGCCCAGTGAAAGATGCCAGATTATCCATTGCACTGGCTGTCAGCTGTAGGTGAAGTAAAATAGATAAAATGTGTTGAATAGGAAACTCTTGAGTAAAAAGGCAACAGTTTTATAGCTTCTTGGCATCTGGCACTCATGCTCTGCCCTCTGTTTGGAGCTTTACCTGTGGGAGAAAATCCTGTTGAGTCGCAGTGAATTGTTAGGTTGAGCGTGACAATAACAGTACACCATTTATCTGGGAGCCAAGGTACAGGGGACCCAAGTGCTAAACTGATGAACAAGCAGCAACGGTTTTACTTCACCAGTTGAACTAGCTGTCTCTTTATACAAGCAGAGGCAGGAATTCATAGGTTGCTGCAGCAACAGCCAGTTAAAATTATAACTGGGAAGAAGGGTTTTGTTTTGTTTTTTAACCTACACCTCCTCCCCCCCCCCCCCCCCCCCCGCACCCAATCCTTGACTTCAGACTGCTTTAAATCTCTGTGTGCAGTGATCCCTCCAGAACAGGGTTACGGGGGGAAATTTGCACTGCTTCTGCCAGTGCTGTCTGCTCGGAGGATAAATACAGGGTTTCACCCTCCAGGGCTGTCAGTTCTGCACCTTTCACCTGCATGCAGCTGATATACAACTTGAGAATTTTCCTTGGTTACCGACCCTTTCCCCCCACTCCCTCTCTCTTTGCATTTTCAGGACAGCCAGTGCGGGACTGTAATCGATGTAAACATAGAGTGTGCTGTGAAGCTGGTCGGAACCAACTGTATCCTCTATCCTGTCAACAGCAAAGACCTACAGCATATCTGGGTGAGAATGCAGCCACAATCCTTCCCCTCTCCTCCCAGGGGAGCTAGGGGTTGGTACCTTGCAGGCAGGGGTGGTGTTGTACCCCAGGCAAGCAGTGCCCCTCGCAAGATGGACACTTCAGTGTTTTGTTGTCCACCTGTGACTTGGCTTTATTCTAAATCTACCAGAAATGTCCTTATTGCTGGAGGAAGGTGTAGCATACAACCCCTTCCCTCTTGTGTTTCTGATCGTACTGCTAGATCCCGTTAGACTGAGAAGACTGTCAGTATTGAATGGTCTGAGACGCTTCTGCGTTGTGATTATCTGATGTGACTGACCCTGGCAGTCCCATGACAATGGTACAGTCCTGAGCTGCAACACATAGTTACTATATCAACAGGTTACAGAAATGTTTAAAAGAGCAAATTATTACTATTATTTTCTTTTTTTGGGTCCAGCTGAAGGAGATTGTCATACCTGGTTTTCCCTGCAGACCGGGTTTTGAGTGGGTGGGTGACTGCAAGACGATAAATTGAAGGCAAAGATTTTCCCTGTTCGTTTCCTTCATTGAGTTGAGAAAATAGACTTGAAACAAGCATCTTTCCCTCCTTTCCCACACCCCTACATAAACGGCTGTAATGTGAAGCCTTTCTAAAGTCATGAGGAATGTTGCAACCCTTCTGCAGAGATATGCTTTTGTGGGTGGCAGCTACAGGGAGGTTTTCCTGCAAAAGGACATGAGCGGCTCTTCTCTGGTTGGAATAACATGCCCACGAAGGTGAAACTGATCATACTCTGCACTGCTTTACCAATGTATGCAGATGCTACACAAGGTTTCCTTTGCACAGCTCTGGCCAGTCCACCTTATAAATATCTGTAAATTGCTTTGCACATTAGAGTAAGACCGTTTTTTCTCTGCTGTTTACGGTCTAAGAAAAAGTCAAGAAAGAGACCAAGCTGTTTCCATTACCTAGAGAACGCAGGTGTCGATCGGGCCACTTTTTGCATGCAAAGCATGCACTTCTACAGTAGATCTCAATTCCAACCTGCAGCAGCCCTGCTGTTTCAGTCCTGGGCCGTTTTGAGCAGAAGAGATCACTGGGCAGTCTGTGTTGTGTGTTGTTTACATGATAGTTCAAGGAATTAGGTTGCATTTTACAGTTTTTGTTTTTTTCCGTAGCCATTTATGTACGGCGACTACATAGCCTTTGACTGTTGGCTAGGGAAAGTCTATGACTTAAAGAACCAAGTCATCCTGAAGCTGTCCAATGGAGCCAGGTACTTTTCTGAAACAGAACATCCCTTTTACCTTTGGGTGTGGTAACCATAGTCGTTTTAAAAGTACTATAAGCATGCGTGGCATCTCACTCGTGCAGCCATTATTCTGGTGACAGCAGGTCTTGTGCTCACATTATTTTAACCACAGGTGAGAACACATTTTGGGCAAGAAGGGGTGTAAAAGTATATATCGGATAGTTGGCAGCTCTGTTATCCCTTAGACGAAGCAAAGCTAATCCCTGACAATATTATGATCCAGAACATAGTCCAGGAAAGGTTTGCGGAGCTTGTAGTTAGAAAAACTCTTTTAAACTAAGCACATTTTGACATTGAGTCTTTGAGAGACAATAAATAAGGAACCCCACAGCACTAATTTTGAGCCTCTTTTTCAGAGGAAAAGCAAATCATTCTGGAGATATTACAGTTTATGTAATCTGTAAAAAGCGCCATCTTTTTCATAGTCTTCACATCAGCAAATTATTGGAAATCCCACCTTAGGTCTCATTTCAGAAAAGAGATATGCCCAAAACCGTTCATTAGCTTTCCAGAGCTTGGGTTCCAGCACTGCTCTGAAACAGCTGTGAGTTATGAGTGTTCAGGTTCCTAGTAGGCAAAAGACTTCCACCCAACAGCCCACTTCCCTCATAGATTTCATGTGCTCAGTTATGCTTTTTAAAGTGGAGTAGTGTTTACCCAGCTCTCATCTAAAACCAGGGACTCACTTTACCCTGGAAAGGACCAGCAGTGTGCTGCAAATGCACACAGGTGTTTCATAGAGGTTAAATCCAGAAAGGGACCTTTAGATAATCTAGTCTGACCTTCTATATAACACAAGTCATTAATTTTCACCCAGATACCCTTATGTTAAACTCAAAAACTTGAGTTAAACATTCTAAACTGTGTCCCACAGGCAGAGGATGGGAGAAACCAAGATGCCACCAATGCCTGAGGCCCCTGCAATGTCAGAGATGCCCAGATGATAGATATAGGTGGTGCTGTTGAGGTGGCTGACCTCATCATTGCACGGTCTGTCTCCCAACTCTTGTCTTTGTTTTTCCAGGTGTTCTATGAGCACAGAAGATGGAGCAAAGCTCTATGATGTCTGCCCTCATGTCAGTGACTCAGTAAGTTTCTGGTCCTCTGGAGAATTTTTTTTAGAATCAGCCCAGAACTGGTCTTTTTTTAATATAAGTTTCTGCAGGAAGAAAATGTGGTTTTGCCTCAATAACTTGTATTAGCCGTACAATTTAAATACCAAGTTGCTGAAAATGTTTTGCTATATTTTTCCCCCTCCCCCCCACATGGAGGGAGCATTTTAGCAGGACATCAATTTAAAAGCACACTACCGTCTGGTAGTAGTTGTACTTGTTAGTGTTACACATAGCATGAGAGATCACTAACTGAAAGAAGCTAGTGGACAAAGTACTTTTGCAAGTGTCTTACGCAAAGTACAGTTGGTTTCGCTGATCCTCATTGTAGTCACCCTGCTTGAAAAGACCCTAATTAACATCAACAGAGGATGGAAGAACCCTTCTAAAAATGTTTGATGGAATAACAAAAAAGCATACCATTTTAAGGGTGCTCTGTCAGAAACCAGAATGTTTCTAAATTATTTTTTTACAATGAAATGGATGGTATCCCTCTCTAATCCTGACCTGCATCACTTTTTTTGCTATTTTAGTGGACACTGATGTTCTTGCTGAATTGTCCCAGACTGTGCACTCTGGAGAGTTGTCTACTAGTAATCAGACCGAGACCACAAAATCCACTTTGTGATAGATTTAAACCTTCAGAAGCTGTGCAGTAATTTGCTTTTCCTCTTAGACCCTGTCAGCAAGACGTTACTGGATCCTGTTCTAAAGTTTCTTTATTGATGGATATGGCTGTAGGAATTGCCTACAGTGTAAAGGTTCTTTATTTTGTTGATACAGTTGGCCTCATCCTATGGAAATTCTGCCAGCATCCTAGAGTTAGGCAAAATCCTAGTGACCTGCCAGCAGATTGCTTAAAGAATGTGATGTCTCTGCTAAAGACCAAGTGGTGTGTCCGTTTAATGTGGTATCTTTTCCTAAGGGACTTCATCGTCCACGGACTGAGGAGAGTCTCGATCTAATTGCTATCCAATATCTCAATCATCTGAGCCCAAAGTGTAAATTGCTTCTGAATGCAGAACAAGTTCAACCTCTTTACTATATCATGGCCTACCTTTTTCAGCAGTGACTGGTGATTTTGGGTGCCCAATGTGAGATGCCCTTAAAGGAGCAGGATTTCCAGAGCATGGCTTTTTGTACTTCCTCAGAATTAAGCCTCTGAAGTTCAAGGTGCGTCTGGCTGAGGCACCCCCAGAATCACAAGTCACTTTTGAAAACGTCTCTCCTTTTGTTCTTTCTCGCTACCGTTAAGTTAGTGCTCAATTCTCCTATACGTATTCTTGGCACTTATGATTTATATCCTACAGCACTAATCTTACCTACCCTTGACAAGTTACAAGATTTTAAATGATCAGTACAAAAATTCGATCACATGAATCAGATGGCTCAGGGGTTTTTAGATAGCAATGCTTGGCATCACCCCAATTGTCATGAACAAAGATTGTCCCATAAGGTAAATGGGTAGTTCCTAGCGCTTTATTTACAAAAAAACTATGAATATTAAGTAAATCCACCTAACTGGGCCTTCAGGTACATGTGCAATATTACTCCCATTTTGCAACAGGGGAAGCAGAGGAAGAGAAGTTCAGGGATTTTGCCAGAAGCCACTAATGTCCCTGTGAGAGCAGGTGTAAGAAATCTGGGGTTCCTGTTGCCCACCCCAGTGCTTAGACCACACTGTTTGTTACTAAGAACATTTGCATTAAATCAAGATAATTGTTTTTTGCGAGTACCTCTGCCTCTTCCCCACTAAATTGAAATCCCTTGTTTGTGTATGTGTGATAGTCACTGTGTTGCTATAGAAACTGATGTGATGACTTCAGCAAAGGAATGATGCATAGAAGCAAGGGGACTTGCAAACAGGGCTCTTCGCTTACAGATATCCTTAGTGATCAAGAACGAGGGAAGAGAAATGCAGAAATCCCATGTCATCACAACAGAATGTTTTCAGGCATCAGCTGCTCTCTGACACACAGTTCCCTTATGCTGCCTTTTTCTTTCAGGGCCTTTTCTTTGATGACTCATATGGCTTTTATCCTGGGCAAGTCCTCATTGGTCCCTCAAAAGTCTTCTCCAGTGTGCAATGGCTTTCAGGTGTGAAGCCCGTCCTGAGCACAAAGAGCAAGTTCAGAGTGGTGGTGGAAGAGGTTAGTGAGCAGACACATGGCTACTTACTGTGGGAACGGGGACAATCTTCCTGGAAGAACTGGAACCCCCTGAGACATTAGTTGTTGTATTTTGAGCACTACAGGAACATGATGAATGCAATTAACTCTTACTCAGTGCGGAAGCACAATTAGAAGCCGCCCACGGCTGTTTTTCTTAAAAACCCAGGGGCTAGGTCCAGCCATCTAGAAGCGAAAACCATTTTCCGTGTTGAAAATCCATAGGCTTTGGAATCTGATTCAGTAAAGTTCCTGGAAAAAGTGACTTTCTCCTTCCCCTTCCTCTCTGCTTCATTTTTCAGGTACAAGTGGTGGAACTAAAGGTTACTTGGATCACTAAAAGTTTCTGTCCTGGAGGTACTGACAGTGTAAGTCCCCCACCTTCGGTAATCACGCAGGAGAACTTGTCCAGGTGAGATCTGCTTAAAGTACCCGTGTTCCCCACCATCCTAAGATGCCAGGGCAATCAGTGGGTAACCTGCCCTTCTCCCAGCAGATAGACATAAGAAATCTAACTTTGTTATCAGCACCCTACATAGGGAGCTTTACTCCAGCCATTTCCTGTCTCCCAGCAGCAGGGAAGCATCATCTGACTGGCTAGTGCAGGTTTTTAGTTGAATGGCAGAAGGACTGGCATCATAAGCTCTCTTCCAATAGAAGTGCTCCCCAGCTGAACAGCAGGGAGAATGCAGCCAACTTCCTCTTCCCCTTCTGTCCGTCATTTAGCTGCAGTGGACTGAACCTTTGAATCCTACAGCTCCAAACTCTATTTCAGAAATGGGAAGGGAAGGCAGCTAACATTGCTTGGCCAGCCAAGGAGCTGTGCCAGTGTTGAGGAGCATCTGATGCCCCCTGCAGGCCATAGGGTATTTGTGTTGGCCATACGGTACTCCATTGAAGTGAGGAAAGAGGGTAGATGAGTTTTGTAACTCTGTAGGAGAACAGAGCAGTGCAGTCCCATCTGAAGGTAGCTTCAGGAGCAGAAGTTCTCAGCCTACGGAAAGAAAAAGCAAATACCAACTATTAACACCTATTTTTAATTCTCTCTGGGAGGTTGACAAGAGTAACTAGCCCTTGTATGTGGAGGAGGTGGCTACTCTCTTCTCCTCCCAGTTCCCGGGTAGCCTGGAAATACCCTATAGCTCTTCCCTTACATCTCTGGGTGTGTATGAGAGAGACTAAAGAACTCTAGTCTCCTGGGAAACATTAGTTGTAATGCAAAATTGTTCCCATTTTAATTAGTGCCACCCACATGGACCGCGCATACATCAGCATGTACAGGACTGGTGTGCATATACTGATGCACCCGCTACCCATGTGGAGGTACTACTCATCGCTAGGGTGTTCATTATCTCTTGCTCTGAGGCTGACTGGGGAGGTGACGGTTTTCATCTTCTCACTCTTAACAGAGTAAAGCGTCTGGGGTGCTTCGACCATGCACAGAGGCAGCTCGGGGAAAGATGCCTCTACGTATTTCCTGCCAAAGTGGAACCTGCAAAAATCACTTGTGAATGCCCAGAGAGAAACTGTGTTCTGGGGGAAGGATCAGTCGCCAAGAAGGTGTGTTCCCAGGAAAGTGATGGGCTAGCTTAGCTGGCAGTGTGAGAGGCGGGCACTTGGACGACTTGTATTTCAAACACATCTGCTTGAGTGGTTGGGATTCATGTAGCCTGGATTTTAAATGCTCCTTTTAAAACCTAAATCTTTCCATAAAAGTCACATGGTATAGGAAATGTGACCCAGTAAAGTGTAACGGCTCGGTAGTGCTTACAGTCATGTCACCTTGTGCAAGGATCCTATCGCACAGAGCTGAGCAGGTTTGGGCTGGATTAGTTACTTGGATGAGGCCCTCTGGGAACACCTACATGGTGCAGGAAGTGGGGTTAGCCGTACAGTTGGTGGCTTTCTTTTCTCTGCAGCACTACAAAGCCAGTGCCATAGCAAAGTGCCAGCAGGCAACTGTGGTGTTAGAGGTGCCATCTTTTCGGCATAATATTGAAGTCCTGACCACTTGGGCCATTAAAGAACCTTTTTTGCATAACTTTAGGGATGTTAAACTTGGTTTCCTAGCAGAATCTTACTCTGATCACTTAAATCTCCAGTACAGCAACACATTGGGGAAAGCATTCATTTCCTGTGCTTAACTGTCTTGTGTGGACCAACAACTAAGTGCCATGTACCATCCAAGGGTAGCTGCATTTCAGTGGCAAGGAGAGGAGCCGTCTGTGTAGCTTTGTATAGTCCATTTAGTTAATTTTGTAAAGTTTCTTAGTGCCTTTTATTATGAAAGCTCCTATATAAACTAATATAGTTTTATTAAAGAGCCATCGGAACTGGATTTTCCACCTGGACTCTTGCATAGTCATGTAAATACCCAGTGCCCTAGCCAACATCCCCTGCTCTTCGTAAAACTATTTATATTCTCCCTGGCTGCTGCCTGTGCTAGTACGGTAACTCCATTAGCAATAGCTCATTGCTTTGTAAAATGCTCTGAGATAGATGGAGTGTGAAAAGGGCCAAAGAGGGTCACATTGTAGTCTGTACATAGTCCCTCCTGTTGGCTGTGTAACATGTTTGCTGTGTGCACAGGCACCCAGACTCCAGTTTATTTATTGGCCAGCATTGCTCTCTCTAGGTGAGGAGATTGCTGAAAAAACAGATTGTGAAGATCATGTCATGCACCCCAGATTCTCAGGGTACCAATGAATCGCCCGATGGAGAGTCTACTGCAGCTGCTGACCAAAAATCGGAAGAACTTAAAACCAGATCCAACTGTGAACTAGGGGACTCTGCCAATGGCACACTAAACCTGGGGGAGATAAAGGAGGAGCAGCCTGAAGAAATGGGAAAGGAGACTTCTTGCACAGCAGCGGGGCGACAACAACAGCCACCTTTCCTGTTGAAAGATGATGGGTCACCTGACTACAGGCTCCAGTCAATGGAACAAGATGCTGATGATGAGGCAGCCGACGACACAGATGACACCAGCTCTGTGACCTCTTCGGCGAGCTCCACTGCCTCTTCCCAGAGTGGCAGCGGCATAGGGCGCAAGAAGAGCATTCCCCTCTCTATCAAAAACTTGAAGCGGAAGCATAAGAAGAAGAAGACGAAGATCTCCAGGGAGTTTAAACCAGGAGACAGGTAGGTTCAGATTTCTATCCCCAGTCAATCACCTTGCTAAAGCTTCCCTTCTCTGAATTCTCAAATGCACACACAAGTTTGGGTAAGCATGGAGCTCCGGCTGAGTGTCTTTTTGCACGTCGTGTGAGAGCACGGCTTGGGACTAACAAACAGTTGTTACCTTCTGATGGCTGTCCAGTGCCCATTGTGAAATGTGTTTGGTTTCAGTCTACCTGCGGATGGAAAGGTGTCCACATCACATAAAATCAATACTGTCATATTCCAGTAGTGCCTAGAGGCCTCAACTAAGCGTAGTCCCCTGTGCATACAGAGAGGAAGAGGTGATACTACTCCAAAGAGCTTCGTCTAAATACAACATTAAATGATGCCCTTGTTGGCAGTTCAGCAAAGAGGCCAAGGAGGGATGGAGATGGAGACTGAACTCTGTCCAGTCACCTTTAAATAATCCCTCCAGAACAGCACTGAGGGACATTGTCAGGGCCTGTGGAGGAGTCTGCCTTTTCATGGCCCATACTATACCTGTCCTGCAGTCTCAGGACTGTTGAATTAGCATCTTTCACTAGTACCAAATTCATATACAGACGCTCCCTACAAACCCGACTTGCGCAACTCCGCACTTACGGGAAAAAATCCATAAGTTCCGTAAGCTTTTTTTTGTGTGTGTAATTGTTGGGTATACATTCCCGACTTACACAAAATTCGACTTACGCAAGGCATTCCGGAATGGAACGCTTGCGTAAGTCGGGGACCGTCTGTACAGAATTTTAAAAACCGCAGCACAAGAGCACTGGGGAAATACGTCTGTCGGCATCCAGGGAGTTAACATAATCCATGCTTCAAACACCCCTTTTTGGCAGTAAATGTAGATACTTGGATGAGAATCTCCTCAGAGAGGAGTAAGTGAGCTGTGAGGATGAGGGAGATCCGGTAGCACAGAAGTAATGTGGGAAACAGTATACTTCAGTCACTGTTCATTCGATTATCTCCATTTGCTTCAGTATAAGTGGAGCATTGTCGCTCTGGAATACTTTTCCAAAGCCTGGGAGAAGCGTTCCAAAGCATTGGAGCTCAGGGGAGCAGTGCTAAAGTGGGCAAGATGAAAGGCACCAGAAAGGAGTAGGATTTTCTGGAAATAGCATCAGTAAGTATGTAGCCTCTATTTCCCTCACACACACACAACTTCTGTCTTTCTAGTGCAGTTGAAGGGGGTCCCAGATGGGCAGCTTTGATAGCTGATTGCAGCTGACATGAAGAAAGCAGTGGACAGATGGCTCCATTGCAAGGCAAACATATAGAACATAGTCCCTGGGGCTCTTTGAAGATATGACATTGCTGTAAGGAGAGTGTAAAAAGTTACTTTTTGTAGAGCATGAAACCCTAGATGGCCCTTAAAGGGGTTATATGGCAGCTGGGTCATTAACCATCATGAAATGCCTTGGGTGTCTCACTACTGCTTGAATAACCAGACAGAAAGCTGATGAGACTTTGTAGGCACAACAGCTGAAATGCTGTTGGAAAGGGTGAAGTGAATGGAACATACATGTTGCATTGGCTCGATGCAGCCGAAGTACCAGATCTGATGGTCAGCCACATGGGTGCTTCTAACTGCATGTAAGCAATACAGCCTGTAACGTTCGCTTAGTTTTTTAAATGGGTATGGCTTTATCGGGGCAGCATCTGAAGCTTTTGTAGGTGCCACTAAGGGATTCTATTGCCCCCTCTTTTCATTTCAAACAGCGATTAACTCCTTTAAAAAGGTTTAAACTCTCTTCCCATTATAAACCTTCCTTTCAACACTGACCCTCCAACTTCCCCATAAAGAAACAAGTCCCCCTGAAATGTCACATGCCACATATGCCATGGTAGAATTTTTCTGAGACGTTCTGCTGTTGACTCTCTAAAAAAGGAAATCCTGTTGTATTTATTTATTTGCCCATTACAGCTTCCAATATCTCCATACTTTTATTGGCTTTAATAAGGAGAGATGTTCAAAAGCCGTAAAGATGTATCTGAAAAATAGCATGTGGTTGAGTGTACCCTGCACTGTGGGAGGCATGGATGGGGGTTAACTAAGGGTTTGCTGGAATAGTGCTATAAAGAGGTGCTGTACCGCTTCCCCTGAGGGGGAAGAAGAGATGCTTGCCCAGCCACGGGGTCCAGAAGCAAGGAGGAACTGGGAAACTGCCCATCCTTCTACACTACTTGCAAGAGATTTTGTACGTTAAGGATGAATAAAGCTAATCTTCTCAACAGTATGCATCCAGTAGCATATTGCCATTACCGAACAAAATGGAGGCAGAGTTAAGGGGATGATTGATGGGATGATTGAATGATTCTAGGGCAATGGGGACTTGGCTGGATCCCTTACCCGTTCATTTTCAGGCTCTCACTAATATTTGCCGGGAGAGGATTAACCTGTAGGATTTTTGTGAAGTGTAACTTCTGGGGATGTTCAGTGGATCCTGTTGGAACTTGCTTTCATTCTTAATTCTTCTTCAGCAAAGGTTTCCGTTAGGGACTATTAAACATAAATGTCCAGTAGCTTGGTCACTAATTTAATATTTTATTAAAGGTCTGAGTATAGCCTCTAGCAAAAGTAGCTTGGCACCGTTGCTCCATAGATTTTGCTAACCTGATCCCAATCAGGAATGCTGTTCAGTGTGATTCTTTGTATGGCAGTATGTGCACCCATGGGTGTATTTGAGTACAGAAAACTGTGCCCTGTAGCAAATGCTTCTGAATTGGCGGTGGGAGGGGTATGTATGATTAGGAGGTTTAAATGAGTGGGGGCAGGAAGATGAGACCCTCATGTCCAAAACAGGATTGTTCTATGCTTGGGTTTGTCTTTATGCAGTAGAAGTGATTGTATGTGAGAATGGCCAGGCAGTAAAGTTTTTGTTGTCTTTAAACTGAACACCCTTCTGCTTTTCAAAGGAAGAGGCAGTGTCAAATCTGTCTCCAAAGGGCTGAGATATAATATGCAGCTTTAGTCTTCCTTTTCATCCCCATGGCCCCAGCTTCAAAGATTTCTCAGAACTTCAACAGAGCTCCAGATAGAAGGCACTTCAAGCCTTTGGAACCTAAGATTTTTCCCTACTGAAGTCCCCCATCTCACCCCTCTTCCAGCTGGTGTGCAGCTTCATGTGCTCTAGTATCTCTGTAAATTTGCTCCTGTGAGAGTGAAATGAGTGTGGCATTTACTTCCTGAAATGTAAAAGTTCCTGAAATATAGACTTACAAAGGGAAAAAGTTATCACTTCAGATCTGTGGTGAATGAAAATCTGTCCCATAAATGGGCATACAGGCATATCTGAACCCAGTCAGCCTGAGTATTGGTTCCTGACCTTAAAACCCCATCTCTTGACTTACTGGTGCCAGGTGTGAAACATGGGTGCCCTTTGAACTTTGAGTGTTTGGCAGCCCAGATTTTCCTACTGTTGCTCTGTGCACTTAGCTTTGGCTGCTTGTATTGGGGCAAGCCCCCAAAATGGGTCAAGTCAGTTGGCAGAGGGGTCTGCTTATTCTCTTCTGCTCTCTGCGGGTGGCAGCTCCGTTTAAGCTCTGTCTTTTACGTTCAGAGTTGCTGTAGAAGTGGTGACCACGATGACTTCGGCTGATGTGATGTGGCAGGATGGCACTGTGGAGACCAATATTCGCTCCAACGAGTTGTTTCCAGTCCATCATCTGGACAACAATGAGTTTTGCCCTGGGGACTTCGTGGTGGACAAAAGAGGTACTGGGTGAAAGATATGCTCTGGGAGAAAAAGCAAATCATCATTTTTTGTTACAAGGCATAAGAGAGCTTTGCAATTGTCTATTTTGGTTTGGATTTTTAAAATGTGCATATGACGTTGCAGGTGCCTGAGCAGTTAAAATCAATAACACTTACCCCCAAAAATCCAATGACTTCAATCTACTCTGAAAGTGCTTTTCAGATATTAATGAGTCTGGCCTCACGAGCCCTTCGGGAGGTGGGCAGAGTAGTGTCCGTGTTCTGCAGACAGGGATGCTGAGACACAGAGCTTAAGTGACTTGCCCAAGGTCACACACTGAGTCAGTGATAGAAGTGGGACTAGAACCCAAATCTCCAGACTCCCCAGCCTGTACTTTTGCCATGAGACCATCCTTTGCACTCCAGTGCTATCCTTTTGCTTTTTGTTTTCTAGTACAGTATAAAATCAGTTATTGCATCCCCTCTATTTAAGTGCAAATGTGTAGTGAGAAACAAGCACTTAAATATGGCTCAGGTAACTCTACATATACGCAGCAAAGAGTCCTGTGGCACCTTATAGACTAACAGACGTATTGGAGCATGAGCTTTCGTGGGTGCATCCGGCGAAAGTGGGTATTCACCCACGAAAGCTCATGCTCCAATACGTCTGTTAGTCTATAAGGTGCCACAGGACACTCTGCTGCTTTTACAGATCCGGACTAACACGGCTACCCCCCTGATACTCTACATATACATAGTTTGTAGGCTTTAAAGAACTTTTATTATATAGGGCTGAACCTGTGTGAAATAGATGGGGATGAGTTGGATTTGCCAGCTTTCTGTTAGCACACAACCAGTCTCCCCTTTCCCTGGGAACCCTAAAGGATCGCTCTTGATCTGAGGACACCCTTTTTACTTGCCTGCTCAGAACTAGAGCGATGAAGAAATGAATCGCACACAGTTTAGCTTTACCTGGATGGCCTTCCCAACAAGGTTCTCACACTATTATATTTATCTAAAGAGTTTTCTGTAATTAAAAGTGGCTTTTTTCTTCCCCTTTCCTCACAAGAAACAAACCAATCAAACCCCACCAAAAGTAGGGGAGCATCTCACTTCTGAGTTTCCCAAGGCTTAGGAGCTAAGTAACAGTTCTAAGAGACACAACTCTCTGCAGGAGTTCAGTGCTCGTGAATGTGAAGGATGAATGGCGCTTGGCTTAGCTTGAAACAACTGCATGCATCTCCCTCTTCCCTAGCAGCAGTTCAGGGCCTCCATCGAATCTAGATTCTCCAGACAGTGATGAGCGCAGTATGGCAGAGCAGCCTCAGGGCTCTTTTAATAAAAAAAACAAAAAACTTTAATCCTCTTCATCCTCTTCCCCCATAGGTAGGAGTAAATTGTTCTAACTGTAGTGCTTTTGTTTGGGGGCAAGGGATTGTTTCTAATTGTTGGGTCTGTAATATATATAGTTGGAAAGCTGTGTCAGAAATGAGTGTTGTGTTCACTTTTACCAGTAGTCATTGTTGGAGCCCTGCGCGGATACTAAATTTGAATCCGCAGCCGATCTGCAAAAATGGTCGGTGGCTATAAAGCCGATATCCGCAGATTTGCAGGCTCTAGTCATTGTATCTCGTTCCTCGGGCTGGAAATGCTGTGTCCTTGTGGGTTAGGCATTGCTTGTGGAAGCAAGAGATGGAGGCTGAGACGTCCAAAGTTGCATAGGGGAAATGAGCATCTAGATCTCATTAATTTCTAGTAAATTGTCAGGCCTAGGTTCTAGTTTTGTCTGACAAATTTCTAGGAATTCCTGCCTCCTCCTCCACCTCCCTTCCCTGCCAATCACCCCCCAGAAAACGCTGCAGGCAAAGCTCTTTATAACCTGGAAAGAGAGAGGAATCAAACTCCATAAAGCCCACTGAGGAGTTTTATTGCCAGTCAGTTTTACATGGAAGGTGTTGACGGCAGACGCAGTCCAAGTCCAGCTTCTGTGAAAGGTTGTTCCCTGCACACAGGTCTCCCCTTATTGACTGACAGTTTCGTTGTTCCAGTGGAACATAGCTGTTGTGGGAAATCCATGATCATGGAGGAAGAGACGCCTTGTAGCTACGGCCCATCCCAGGCAGCCCTCTTGGCCCATCAATACCCACACTTGAATTGGACTCTTTGGCTCTTCATTGAATAGTGTAGAGAGCAGAGCATCAAGGTGAATTGGCCACTGATCAGGCACTGCAAGTCCCCACAGACAAGTGTGCTCACCACGGATCTCTCTCCCCACCCTCTGGCTAGATGGCCCTGTAAAGTTACGACTCTTCCCTTACTTGCTCAAAATACCCCAGCTCAGTTGTTGCTTTCATCCTGGCATTGCACACAAGTGAAGGATGGGTTCACAATTTGACAGTTGGCAACCCCTAGCTCCAATGTAACAAGATCCAGCCTCCTGATTTCCCTGTCTCAGGCGGAGCTGCTGGGCTGTAATGCCTCGCAGTAAATGAGATGAGATGAGAACAGTCGTTGTTGGTCCAGCTTTTCACTTGGATATTTTCCTCCCTTCCACCCTGACCAAAAGCTCAGACCTCCCAGGACCCTGCTGTGTACGGAGTGGTGCAGTCAGGCGACCACATCGGCCGCACCTGTATGGTGAAGTGGTTCAAGCTGAAGGCCAGCGGAGACGACGTCGAGGTAGGTGAAGCAGCTTGCGAGGAGTGAAGTACACAACAGCGCTTATTCTTTACGCTTCCGCCCTGAAATAAGTCACCTTTGAGATTAGGGGAGTGGGGCATGTTACTGCTCTGGTGTCAGACTGGTTATGGGGACATTTTTCTCTGCACACCTCTTGAGGCAGCGCAAAGTGTACATGTAGCTACACGCAGCTGTGAAAAGCAGGCCATGTCCACACTGGGGGTGTAGCTACGTGTGTCAGTGAAAGGTCTGGCAGAGGGGAAAGGCTCCAGCAGTGGGGAGGAAGTGGGACACTACGTGGCTGAAAATAGCAGCATAGGCGGGAAGGTAGGGCTTGGGTGAGGAGAGAGCCGTGTAGGGTACATACCCGCTCCCTTCAGGTGTGTCTGTGCTCTACTCACCTGTCCACACTGCTACTTAAACCATGCTCGGGGGGGGGGGGGGGGGCTACCCAAGTATATACTCTACACACCACCAAAAGAAGCATGCAGTGTAGACATAGCCTGTGTTTCCACGGGTGGTGACCTGGCACGGAGCAGACGTGTTCAAAGACTTGCACACCCCATCATCCTGGTTTTTTCCCTTCAGTTATCCATGAATTTCTGTCCTCGTACACACTTGCCGTCTCTAGCCTTTGGCCAGGAGAGAGGCTAGTGCTGAAACAAGCAACCACAGTTGATTTCTCAAAGTTTTGGTGCTGGGCCTCTGATTTGTTCCACCTCTGCTAGTTGGCAGAGAAGCCCATCACTCAGTGGTCGTCCGAAACCCCATGAGAGCGCTCTTGACCCTTCACCCCCATTTACAGACCACATCCTCCTCCCCCATCACGTGCAGGAGCTCGGAGCATTTCACCGTGCAGGCTCCGGTTAGGCTGTGGGCAAGTTGGAGGAGTGCTGTAAACCAGGCTCGTTCTCCCTTTACCCCTCCTGCGGGGTGGTGCATGTAGTATGTCACCAGGGCTAGTTCATGCTTAGAATGAAATCTCAGGCTATGTCTACACAACATCACTTACAGCGGCACAACTGCACCGATGCAGCGGCAGCGCTGTAGCACTTCTGGTGAATGTGCTCTAAGCTGACGGGAGAGAGCTCTCGGATCGGCTTCATATTGCCTGCCTCCGTGAGTGGCGGTAGCTATGTTGGTGGGAGAAGCACTCTCCACACCTGCGCTTAGGTCTGTATAATTTACATTGCTCAGGTATAGCTTATATGGTTTAGTCACACCTCTGAACCGCGGAAGTTATTCCAAAGTAATTTGTAGTGTAGACGTAACCTCCGACTGCCCCAGAGACACATTCCTGTGTCTAACCAATTCCTCGTGCCAGTATATAGTGGTGCTTTTCTCAGAGCAAAAGCAAAGGTGAGCCGCCTTAAAGGGGTGGAGGGGGGGAATGCTATTTCCTATTTAAAGTGATGAGCCTTTTATCCAACCCTCCTATCAGATGTCATGGTTCAGATATCATGGAACCTGTATCCAGAATAAATCCTGTCTTCTCTGGCTCGGCTCAGCTCCCCCTTTAGCTCTTTTGGTGAAGGCTGGATGTTCACAGGGGCTGTACAATGTTTCCTATTGGCTCATGATTCACGCAGCATAAAACCTGAGAGAAAAGGTGAGGATGAACTGGGTGAAAAGACAGGACGCTAATTTACCCCTTAGTACCTTTTCTGAGGGGACGCATGTAATATCAAATAGCAGAGCACAGCAGCCGGCACCAGCTGTGAAAGCAGAAGAATGAGGGAAAGAGTTAGCAGCGCATGGTCACACGATGTCAAGTGGCCACCGGAGCTGGGAACCAAACTGCAGATGCAGGAAGTATTTTAAGTGTCAAAAACAGAATCTAGAAATCAGTACAGTAGTTTGACGCTAACGTGCGTGTGTTCTCTCCAATGCCAGCTGATGGGGGAGGAAGAGGATGTGAGCGTGTATGATATTGCCGATCACCCCGACTTCCGCTTCCGAACCACCGACATCGTGATTCGCATCGGCAATGCCGAGGAGGGAGCCTTGGCCAAGGAAGATGAGGTGAGTCTCAGGCATGCTCATGTTGCCCGAAGCAGTCTCCAGTCATCTTAGCTGGGATCTCCTAAGGGACCTAAGAGAGTTGGATTCCCCAAGTCCCATTTGGGCATCTAGTGACCACAATCTTCTTTGAAAATCCCAGCCTCTCATGTTGCCTGATGCCGCTGCATTTTCTGCCCCCACCTTAGCCTGAAAGGTCCCATGTGTACAAGGCACCTGTCCACCTTGGACAGAGTCAGAGGGCACTGGGATGAACATCTAAACCTGGAGGCCTAAGTAGGCACAATCTCAGATTTTAACCGAGGTCGCACTGAAGTCCTCTTTGCCAGGGTGAAACATGGGTTAAACATCATCTAAACCTGAAAGTCAAAGCAACTGGAACCAAAAATGGAGAATGAATTTTGTTTGAGTTTAATTTCTATCCAGCAAGTATCTGTGTAGGGATCCCACACTGGGTTTTCAGGATCACTTCTAAGATGGAAAGTCCAGGGCGGTCCCAAACAAAGGGAGATTGAAGATCAGTTTGTCTATAGCTAGTGACGTTTGTTCTGCTTTGAGAATAAGGCTGTTATTGTTATAAACTGAATGTACATGTTTAAGTTGGATTAAGGAGTCAGGAGAGGTCTGAGGGGGACCTCCCTTTTGGAAAGAACGTGAGCTGTTCACTGGTAGTGGGCCTCCTTAAGGCTGCAGGTCTTGCAGACCCTAGAAGTGACTCTTACGCTAACGGAGGGTAGCAGACGCAGGAAGACTTCTCAGCTCTCTGATAGGCCAAGTAGCAGTAGCATGTCTAAGCTGCAGCAGCATGAAATGCACATCTGAAGCTGCTCACCTGGCCTGTATAAACTTTGTTCCGGCTTACGAAGCTATTTTTCTGAATGCACTAAACGTGGGGTTTAAAAAGCCGAATGTGGCGTGTTTGGCGTTTCAGCCTCAAAGCTTGAGGGCCAGCCTGAGC
The DNA here is from genome assembly GCF_013100865.1 of Trachemys scripta elegans. NCBI lineage: Eukaryota > Metazoa > Chordata > Testudines > Emydidae > Trachemys > Trachemys scripta. Next base: position 19,068,295 of record NC_048311.1, read on the forward strand.
TGCAACTTCAAAGCACTGTCTACGCAGCTGTCTTTAGCGCATGAGTGCGAGCCCCTCTACTCCGATTCTGTCCGCCTAGGCTGGGCGGCTGGCTGCCATGGGCTAGGTAGACAGGCCATAGCTCTCATAGAAGTGCTGGGCTCCGGGAACAAACTGCAGAGTCTGTGTGTCTTCCTTCAACTGAGCTGGCTCAAAATCAAAATTCCTAGAACTACCACTAGATGGCCCCCTAAGCCAAAGAAATGGTGGTAGGATCCCATTTATAGCCATCTGAGCAATCAAAAATATTTTCCATACTCACGGGTTGGAGCTTTATAATGTTGATGATGGTCAGAAGTAATCCTATAATATGATTCACAGTTTCCTGAGGTGGTGACTTTCTAGTGTCCAAGGTAGTTTTTCATGGAAACATTTCCCCACTAAATAGAATCCCAGCAGCCTGGTTGCTCCTGCTGCAGCCCGTGGTTTCACTGCGTTCGCACGCCAAAAGCTTGTTTACCTGCCTCAGTTACCTGGAGAAAAGCTATTTCTCAAAGCCTTCATTCTCTGTACTTAAGAAAGAGGTGGTGATATTTTGTTTGCTGCTCTTGTTCCCATAGCCCTCGGTAGGACAGGTGGCTCGCGTTGATGTCAGCAGCAAAGTAGAAGTAGTCTGGGCTGATAATTCCAAGACCATTATTCTGCCTCAGGTAAGGTGCTCCTGTCTGGATGCAAAAATACTGCTGGAGTCTGTGTAAATGAATCTTCTTATGTTTCCTCCTTCTCCTTTTACCTTCACCCCGTGGGATGGGGGATTTCCCACTCCTGTAATCCTAGACATACAAGTGCTTGGTCTTGTTTGGTCTCTCCCTTTTCTTGAAAACTAACTTTGAATTTGATGACCTCTTTTCATGGCTCTTGAGTGTTGAGAAGATGGGGTTGTCTAGATTGTTACTATAGAGCCAGATTCCCACCCCCCAGTGTATGCCCACAGCTCTACCAATGACCCTCCTTCCTGACCTGCAGCACCCCAGTAATCCAATCACGGGGCTTCCATGCAATTATTGCGTGAGAAAGTTCTGTCCGCAGAGATCTGCCAGTGACCGTCACTCGAGCCCAATCACCGCTCTGTTTTGCTAACGCATCAGTCTGCCCTGAAACCCCTGCTATTCTAGCTCTAGACCATTGCTGAACTATTGCACTAAATTAGATGGTAGTACTTGATGTGTGGATCTGGACTAGAACCACTAAATGGTGACCTAACCTAGGACTCGATCCCAAATCTCTCCCCAGATGAACAGTTAGAGGTGAGCACAGTGCAAAACCCAAGAAAGACAACGCATGAATCCACTGCCTAATGAACCACTTTACTTTGTCTTCCACATCTTTGTTTCCAGGTTCTTTGAGCTCTCTTCGAATGCCTGTCTCTGCCTACCTTTTAGTCCCGTCTCTCCTCTCCTCATCTTTTTTAGTGACGACAGATGTTCTAAAGAAAATAGAATACCTGCCTTTGTAGGGGCCTATCCCCTATCAGAGCAGCACAGAACACATCGCTTCTCTTGCTACAGAAGCTCATTCATGTGCAGAAAGCAGTTGTTGATCAGGACTTAAAAAAAAAAAAAAAAAAAAAAAAAAAAAAAACTCAAGCAGCTCTGCATTAATTACAGTCAAATGGTCAATGCCTGCACTATGGAAATGGAAGAGGATGTTACAAAGCAGTCTGCTGTCTCCCTTCCCCCTATTGTCCCATGTGACCGGATCACAGGCAGAATCAAAGGTCTGGTGTGTGCTCCACAAAGAGCTGCTCTCACACCGCGCCTCTGCAGCAAGTTGTGTCACTCCGTTCCCTGGGATTCTGTCTGAACATGTAATTACAGGACTTGGGTGAATGTCGAGATCCTAAGTTATCTGTTGAGAACTGTAATTTTCGTTTCTGTGCGTGTGCCAGAGACTAGCTGGTTGGGCACTTTCAGTGGATCTAAAAATAACCATGAAGATGGCATAACTGGCTGACAAAGTAGCCTTTCAACTCAGATTTGGGGTAGGCCACAAGAGCAGGAAGTCTGGTGGCCTTGGTCTAGCTCCCCAGGATCTAATCTTAGCTGGCGCTTGGTTATTGAGTGGCCTGCGACTGGCATAACTGTGCTGGTGCAGGTGGGGATTTTGAGGCTCGTTGGCAGAGCTCTGTGTGTGGAGAGCTTGTACAGCACATCTGCATGCCTGGCTTTTAGCTACTGTGATCAGTGTGTGTCTTTTTATGAGCTGTATGGGTTTTATGCAACATCACTTGAACTTTCAGAAGTTAGGATTAAAACTTCCCATCGTACAAACCTCTTTAATACACCGTACAAACTACTTTTTGTCCTGGAGGTATCCATTAGGTTTTGTTCCCACCCCCCACATAGCAAACGGGGGAATAGATAGGTTGAATTTGTATCTGAGTTGATACATTTTCATGTCTGCTTTGCAAAGCTGTCTTTGAGAAATGTAACACACACAGAAGTCCCCTGAAACTTAGAGCTGCAAGAATGGGGGTGAAGGGGGAGGGGTTGTGATGGAGTTTGGGAAAGCTAGACTCTCAGGGTACATAGTGAAGAGGGGTAGGGAGAAAGCACATTTATAAAAGAGTCAGGTCAGCAATTCTAGTAAGGCTTCCTTATCCCAATTAAACCTTAAAAAGTGGCAGTGAAGTACAGTGGTTGGAGACTATTCATAGCAGAGCCCCGATAGCAGTTACAATGTGCCACACAAGAAGATAGTGAAACATGCGCATTCTAGCTAGTTCAGGCATTGTTTCTGTAGATGCATGGAATGCAGAGCAGACACAGCCAAGCCGGGGTATTGTATTCACACAGCAGCTGACTCAGTTGCAAAAACAGAAATACAAATTTGACACGTTAACACCTGCAAAATTTGTGTGGGGTTCAGAAAGCTGGGACTTCAGTCTTGCAGTTCTAGCATGCATGCTCTCTCTGGTCTGCAACAGAAGCCCCAGCTTTTGGGACAGCTGTGTTCTTTTTAAAACTGACCCGGCTATTCCCAAACACCCTATTTTCTGGGGGGAGAGGGGAAATGCTGATTCAGAACCCAAATCACAGGAGCTTCATAAGTGCAGGACTCAGCTCAGCTAGAATCCACCTTACATAGATAAAGGAAAAATTGCCTTTTGGGGAGATTTTGGTGTTGCTAGGATCACTGTTTCTAACTGCCGGTTTCCTTTTAACAGTAGAGACTGATTTATCTCCATCCAAGATGGCCGTAAATAAAGCATGTGGATTTCAGCCCTATAGCACCTCACTTCTTTGTTTTTGATTCCCTTAGCACTTGTACAACATAGAATCGGAGATCGAAGAATCTGACTATGATTCTGTAGATGGCAGCACCAGCGGGGCATCCTCCGATGAATGGGAGGATGAGAGCGATAGCTGGGAGACGGACAACGGCCTTATGGAAGACGACCACCCAAAAACTGAAGAGCCGGAGCCTGAGGAGCCTGTAGCGGAAGAGGTGAAAAAAGTAGAGGAACAAGTGCAGGGTGCCGTGGCTATGGCGGTTGCTGATCTAACTGCAGAGAAAGCTGGGAAAGAGGGAGCACCGAAAAGTTTCCGAGAGCTGAAGGAGGCCATCAAGATCTTAGAGAGCCTGAAGAACATGACTGTGGAGCAGCTGCTGACGGGCTCTCCCACTTCGCCGACAGTAGAGCCCGAAAAGCCCACCCGGGAGAAGAAGTTCTTGGACGACATCAAAAAGCTGCAGGAGAATCTGAAGAAGACCCTGGATAATGTGGCCATTGTGGAGGAGGAGAAGATGGAAGCTATGGTGGAGACGGAGAAGAAAGAAGAAAAAGCTGAGGCACAGACACCGGTGAGGTCGGAGTGGCCTAGTGAGACCCCAGTGCTCTGCCAGCAGAGCGGAGGCAAGCCTGGAGTCACCTTCACAAGTGCCAAGGGGGAGGTCTTCTCTGTGCTGGAATATGCCCCAGGTGAGTGTGACACCTTGGGGCTAGACTAACTCTTCAGACTCTTCCACTGCCTTCCCCATTGAGACTCCTGTGCCCCAGCAGGAGTCCCCTGCAGTCACTCCCCCTCTCTCAATGGCCCTGCTTCTAGGAGAAGGGGAGAAGCATTACCCAACTGGAATTCGTAAGTCACTTAGGAAGGGGCAATTGAAGAGGGCTCCTGTTTGTAGAGGAGTCTGGTCTGGGAAGTGACCCTGGGTCTCTTGCATTTGTAGTACAGGTTCCCTTTCTTTCCCCTTTTGGCTGTTCTGACTTGGACGCTCTGCAGCAGTGTGCGCTGTAGGAATCCCGTGCCTCAAAGATTGGCGCTCCAGCATTGCTAAGGGCTGTTGCGATCCACAACCTACCAGCACGAAAACCTCGTTGCAACCAAGTTTGAAATGAGCTTTTCTTGGCTGGGGGAAGGTGGAGGGCTGGAGGGTGAGAAGCAGAATGGAGACAGCTGATGTTCTTATATCGATTGTGCCGCCTCTGAGTGCAGTGGTCCTTGTTGACTCAAACCAACTTTCACCTGCCAGAAATAAAAAAGACTGCCTGGTTCTGTGGTGCATCGGTGACAGTACAGCTTCAGATATCTGGCAAACCGATCATCCTGGACAGGTCAGCTGGGAAAACGTACCCAACCTCTGCTTTGAGCCTGTAGCTGTGGAGAAAAAGGGGCTATTAACACAGCTCTTCGGCTGAGGTGTAAATTCTTGCCCAGAAGTGGTTGCAGCCTAGTGGCTGTAGCGCCTGGCTACTAACTCATGGCTTGAGATCTCCTATAACAATACAGCCACGTTTCCCCAGCTTCACTGACCAGTATCTTCTCTCTCTCCTCCCCATGACACTGGGCGCAATTGTTGGGAGGGAAAAAACTTCCCTTTGAAGGCGTTTGATTTTGGAGGAGGGTTTTCTGTAATCTGACGGGTTGTAATGCCCCTCACTCCTTAGATACCCACGCCTTTAAGAAAATGGAGTTCCAACCACCAGAAGCCAAGAAGTTCTTCAGCACAGTGAGGAAAGAAATGGCATTGCTGGCGACCTCTCTGCCCGATGGCATCATGGTCAAGACGTTTGAAGACAGAATGGCAAGTCCATGTGCTCCAGTCTGTTTGTGTGTTAGCAAAGTGACTGGGCGTCGCCTGATTGTTAAGGCTCAGGAGGGAGTTCCAGACTTAATCCCCTATTCTGAGCTGTCAAGGCATCTACACTTGGTTGAAGTTTATAATTACTTTAAATTGGCTCCCCTTTGCATTTCCAGGAGCCCTGGTAATAAACAACGAGTAGGTGGGAATCTGATACTAGAATTACTTCACCAAATAAACCTGGGCTGTGTAATTAGGCTAAGCAAGGAGCGTGATTGGGTGGAGAGCCAACAAGGCAGCGGGCATAGCCAGTCATGGAGTGGAACCCCTTTGAAATCCTGTTTCAGATCAGACATCCGGGCCTGCAGGATGGAAGTGTGATGGGTGAAGTTCAGTCTCTCTCAAGTGAAAGACCACAGCCCAAAGCTAGCACCTGCAGGAGATCTGCAAGGCTTGAGCTAGTTCTCCAAGTCCCGAGTTAGTGTTAAGCTAATTAAAGCCTCTATCTCTTCCTTCCCCACACCCCAAACTCAGCTCTGCCTTGTTACTAGGGCTTGCCTCTTTTCCTTGGACAGAAGGCAGCCCTGGCATTCACTCTAGCCCTTGCCTATTGGTGCTCATATCTCCTCTCTTCACAGGATCTCTTCTCAGCACTTATTAAAGGACCCACACGCACTCCTTACGAAGACGGCCTCTTCTTGTTCGATATCCAGTTACCCAACATCTACCCGGCTGTCCCCCCTCTCTTCCGCTACCTCTCCCAGTGCAGCGGGAGACTGAACCCCAACCTGTACGACAACGGCAAGGTTTGCGTCAGCCTTCTGGGGACCTGGATAGGAAAGGTAATGCTGTCTTCAATCTCTTTGCATGGCACGTGTCTTTTAAATGGAGCCAGACTTCCGCCACTAGGCAGCAGTGTTTGCTGCTTCCCATTGGCCCCAGAGGCCTGACAGTTTTCCAGTTCAGAGAGCAAACTGGGGAATGAGGGTCCAAGCTGTGTGCTGGTCCTGTCTGCATTGGGCTTGACCCAGGCCTGGTAGTCTGAGTTTGAACTCTGGATAGATGGATGGAGTAGACAGCCAAAGGGTAGTGTTTGAGAGAGGTTTTGAAAGAGTGTCTCAAAACCCACAGTTGTCCCTAGAAGATGAGCTGTGGACTGGCTAGTATTAGCCACAGGCCCCTGTTGGGACTGAGGGTGTGCGCAGGGATCATAGTGTGAACAGGGGTCATTCTCCTACCCTTTGAGACTTGGTCTTTCTGGCCTTTCTTTTGCCTTCTCTGCGGTGAGCAGCCGAGGCATGCTGGAAACAGGCTTAGCAAAGACATAGGGGGCACAGTGAGTTTAGGGGTGGGAGGGGCTCTCATTCCTGTTTGGGCACCACAATAAATATCCAGCCATTGACACAATCAACAGGGCTGGTGCAGGCCCCGCCTGAGACCCCAGTTCTGGAGCAGCAGGGCGGGTGCTGCATACCTGGATTAAGGTGAACAAGCAGCTGTCCAGGGGAAGCTTCCACAGTATCTGCCCAGCCTGAAGCCAGTGCAGTCGGCCCATCATTGTACCCGCAGACCTTTAAAATAGGTGTGCACAAATGCAGCTGGGGTCGGGCCCAGGCAGCAAATGTTGGCGTGCACCTTGATCACTATAAGCTGCAGTCTGAGGACTGTCACCTCCCTTGTTTTCTGTGTTAAATGCTGACCAGAACGGATGCTGCTTTCACTGTTGCTCGTGACAAGCTGTCCGTGATAACTTGTATGTGTGTTCCAGGGCACAGAACGGTGGACCAGCAAATCCAGCCTTCTCCAGGTGCTCATCTCTATCCAAGGTAAATGCAGCTGCAGAGCGGGTGGGGGGTGGAGGGACACTGAGAGACCCCCCTGCCTTGCTGGGCTGTGTGAAGGAGCACACTTTCCCATCTCAGAGCAGCAGGGGCAAGCTGTTACCCATCCCTCTGTCTTTGGCTGCCTTCCAGCCCTGTAACTTTCCCTCACCCTGTTCCCCTCTGCAAGAGCAGGCCTCGCTAGCCCTTCGCTTGTTGCCCTGTGCCTGGGAAGGTGAACCACAGCCGCCTCCAGCCAGCTGCTAATGCCTAAAAAAGCTCCTAAGAGGCAGGTCCGGAGGTTGCTGCTGAGCCTGGGTCCTTCTCTTTATAGGCAGTGAGTCACCAGCCTCACCAGCATCTGGTTTATTTTTGCCCACGTCAGTTGTGTTTACACTGGTTCCTAAACTGCTCTGTGGGCTTTTGAAAGGAAGCACAGGTATGCCCAAGCCCTGCACCACTGACTTGCCTGACCAAGACAGCGGGTAATGCTAAACCCTGCTTGGAAACTCTCTAGCAAGCAGTCTGCTGTCCAGAAAGGCGAGGGCCTGACTTGGGAGTATTTAGTCTATGGTATTTGATCTCTCAGCCCTCTGGGTGTCTCTTCCCAGAACAGAGAGGCTGTTTCTTGTCTACAGAGCCGATAATCCCCCAACTTCTTCTTGCAAACTTCTCTGGATTACCAGAGAGATTTGTTAACGCTGCGAGCTCAGCCTCAGAGCTCTCCTTTCTGTTGCCTGGTCGTGGGAGAAATGTCATGACCCCACCGTCAGGAGCATTAAAGCAGTCGGGGGCATTGCCAGCAGGGTAGCGCTGGCCGAGTCATCACCACACCCAGGCAGAACAACCAGCCTAAAATGTCAACCGGAGAGAACTCGGTGTGGGTGACTTGCCCGCGGCTGTGCCAGAGACAGTGGCTGGAAAGGAAAAGGACAAAAGTAAATGTGGCCCAGTCGGCGCTAAAAGCAGCTTTGGGTGTCACTTTAAGGAATGGTTTGATTGTTACAACACTTTTTTTCATGCGTTTGGCCCTGAAAAGTGGGGAGCTAAACACAGCGCAGGCAAGGCCTGTGAAATATTTCCCCCTTCACCAACTCTTCCGGTGCCCCTCTGTCCTGGCAGTGCACCATGTCCCTCACCCATGCTGAGCTAGCATCTGTACCTGTTACTAGTCCAGTCATGGACTTCTCCCAAGCGGAGGCCATTCACGGTAGGTGTTCCTGTAGTCTGAAAAATGACCACCAGCCCCTGCCAGGAGGCCACCAGACCTGTTCTCCCAAGTGTCCCAAGCAGCGTCCGAGGCCGGATGAAATGCTGGCACAGCAGCTAGACATGCACCTGCCCGGATTGCCACACGTTACCAGTCCAGCATGGCAACCTTGCTCTGCTGCTCCCTCTGCCTGCACCCCTGCTTGCCATCTTTGTGCTGCAGGGGTCGAGATGGCAGCAGCCGAAGCTGGAGGGAGCTTCCTGGTGGGGAGGGCAGTGGTAGATTGAGGCCTCGGCACCCTTCAGCAAAGGCAGACCCCAGCAGCTCTCCCTTTAGGTCAGAGGTCAGCGTGAGGTTTCCGTTTAACTCTTCAGTCTCCCTCTCTCCTGACAGGACTGATCCTAGTGAATGAGCCCTATTACAACGAGGCAGGGTTCGACAGCGACCGGGGCCTTCAGGAGGGCTACGAGAACAGCCGCTGCTACAACGAGATGGCCTTGATCCGCGTGGTCCAGTCCATGATGCAGATGCTGCGCAAGCCGGTGGAGGTCTTCGAGCACGAGATCCGCGAGCACTTCCGCTGCAACGGCTGGCGCCTGGTCTACCGGATAGAGTCCTGGCTAGAAACTAACGAGCTGGTGGAAAGGAGCCACGAGCAGCCCAATGGGGCTGATTCCTCCTCTCTCCTTTCTGTTTGTGGCACCCTGGCCGAGAGCCCGGTTGACAGTATGGGATTTCAGGGCGAGTACAGCAGCCCCTTGGAGCAGGAGCTGGGGGCAGCGGCGGCGGCCGAATTTTCCGACTTGGCGCTAGAAGGGAAGGAGGAGCTGGAAGACTCTGGATGTGGAGCCTCGACGCTCGCGCCCAGCGACGGCCATCAGTATTCAGACTCCGAGAGCACGGGCCACGCCAGAGGGCTCACCCTGGCGAGAGACCTAACGGACGAGTGTAAAGCCGCCCAGGACTCTGCCTCGCAGCCGAGTGTGAAACCAAAGAAAAGGAGAAAGAGCTACAGGAGCTTCCTCCCTGAGAAGAGTGGTTACCCTGACATCGGCTTTCCCCTCTTCCCCCTGTCCAAGGGGTTCATTAAAAGCATCCGTGGTGTCTTGCAGCAGTACCGGGCTGCCTTAGTAGAGGCCAATATCCCTGAGTGGAGAGAGGACAAGTGAAACGTCGGGTTAGGGGCAGACAGATGCAGAAGAGAAGGGGAAAGCAGCAAACGCTGTTCCCAATAAACTGGCATTGCTCGTTCCCGGCTCTCTTCCCCAGTTGGGCGTCTTTATAAAGAAGGCAGTAGCCCAAATAGCTCATTCCTGGCTCTTTACTTCCCCCAACCCCTCCCCCATTCCTCATGTTCATTTGATCCTGAAGTGTAAGGAGTTGTGAGCCTACCAAAGCAGACTTGCAGCTGGGCCCCTCTGTGCACAGTGGGCTCCCCGGGCACCTCTCTGTGCACAACATGTCAAAAACACTGGCTGCTGTGTCTGACCCCAGTTGGGATTCAGCCCTAAAGGTATGGTTACTGTGGTATCCGGTGCTGAGAGGCCGTGTCCTCCCAGTCCTTCCATTTCCCTTCACTACCACGTCTTGTGGCTTTCATGAAGTCTGTTCCAGCTTCAGAATACTTTGACATTAGACTCTGGTTGCATCAAAGTCTCCTGCTCCCTACAGGGGTGCCTTCCCATAGCTGGTCACTGGCCGATTCTCAGCTCACCCACTCCTTTGTTTGGTACTTAGGGTGCAGAGATGAAGTGCTCCACAGGCTCCTGGTCAGCCCTGGGCAATACCCTGGGGTTTCCCTGTGGTCCTAGCCCTCTGATCTCTCGCCTGGAAGTAACTTCTCCAAAACAGTAAACACATTTCCACTCCCTGTTCTCGCCAGACCTGCTTGCACTTTGCAAACGTACACGAGTCAGCTTCCTGCTGGCACTATTGCATCCAGCAGGAGCCTGGGAGCCCCATGTGCACTGCTTCAGCTCATGTCCAGTTGATCAGCAGCAAAGGTGGATTTAGGGTAGATGATGTAGCTTCTGTGTGGATGTTAAACCTAGTGCCGCTGATGCTTCTGCACCACTTCAGCTGTTACATTTCTCAGGCTACAGCTGTTCCTGAGGCTAGATCACAAGTATAGACCTGTACCTGTGGGGGTGTGACTTCACTCCTGCTGTGGCAGCACGGGCTGCAGTAGGACACCGCATCTTTAACAATCACAGCTTTCACTGTGCGAGCCACTACTCATCCCCAGCCCTGGAGCCAGCAGCATTGGAGACCTTGCATGTACATCCGTAATGCCATCTACGGTGCTGCCGGGTAACTATAGGAAACGGCTAGTGGGACATGTGTGCGATAGCGGAGAGGGGTTTACACTGAGTACTTTGAAGGGGGTATGATGAAAGCAGTGACTATCTGGGGGCATCCTATTCAGGGTGTCTGCAGCTTGCTTTTAGTGCTTTCTGTGCACTGCCGGAGACCCCCGATCAAGCCCGGCTAGATTTGTCAGGAGTCGAGCCTGACAACAAGCTCCCATCCGCCGTAGATGAGAGAAGCCTGTTTTCTGCCACAGAGGTGGGCCAGCTGTGTCCTTCCCAGCCGATGCTAGGCTTCTCATTCAGCGTGGCTAGTAAAGATGGGAAATAAGGCTAATTCCTCCTTGCCGGCTCTCCCGCCACTGTTACCCCTGCCAAAGCCAGGGGCTGTCAGGCTTCTGAATTCAAAGCTGAGGGCGGAAGCGTCAGCAGGCTGTCTCGCTGCGTTTGCAAAGTGCTCCCAGCTGCCTGGATGGGTTTAGAGCTCGATTGCCCATTATCCACTGGAAGAAGTTTGATAAGGGCCATCTCCCGGTCCCATTGAGTACATCCAGCCTGGGGTCGGACTTCCCCGCTGGAGCAGTGTGCCACTGGGACTGGGTCTCTCACACTCTGGTCTCCACCTCAGCACTGCAGAGTCCTCCGCACGAGCTGCCACGATGGATGAGGGAGCTGTGGGGGTGGCTGCATGTTAGGCTTGAGCAGCAGTAGCATGGCGGGGGTGGGGGTCTGATGCAGTAGTTCCTGGCTGTTCTCCAGGCTAGCCAGCATTTCATGAGCAAGAAAACGGACTCCAGTGGCAAAGGGCAGGGGTGGGACGCTAACTGACGTTGTCCTTTGGGGGTGAGTGAGGCATCGGGTGCAGGGGGTTGTTCCACACATTGCTAGACGTCTTACTCATTGTACTGAAGGCCAGACTACGACTTACAGACTCATTTCCTTCGGTGTGTCACTGCATTCCTCTCTCTGCAAAGGGACGGGGGAGGAGGAGTTGACAAGCTGCTTATTAGAAAGACACAAGTAGAGAACAGAATCTGCTCACGTGCCTGGGGGTCTCTAGCCTTGCCCACCCACACAACACACACACTCGCTAGTTGTTTCTCTTTATCTTCTCCTGGAAGGGTGGAGGGGACTAGAGTAGCCATAGCAAATGCCAGCTGTAGGAGCTGATCTTTTTGGAGGAAGGTGGTGGGAGAAGAGGTGCCATTTGTGAGAGCCAGCCTGACTATGCCAGATGAGTCCTTCCCCCTCCCAAGAAGTCTGCCTCTAATCATAACCAAGAGCTTTGCACAGGATGCTGGAGTTTTCAGCTGGGAAAGCTCTTGCTTATTGGCCTTGGGGAGGTGGGGGGTAGGGGGGAGCCTCTCCTGTCCCTTCATAGCATTGCTGGAGTTTTCCTAGCTCTTCGGAGCTGTCTGTCCCTAACTGAGATGCGCACAGAGGTTTACAAGTTTTCTACGCTTTTGATCATGTGAAGCTCCGGGGCCGAGATTGCTGTTGAGCACACTGCAGCGATGTAATTTTTTTGGGTGTACGTATGTAATATTTAAAGGTTAAAAACAAAATTTAAAAAGGCAAAACCTTAAAAAAAAAAAATTAAAAAAAAACACACACAAAGCCAAAGCATGATGCATATTGTTAGCCTTAAAACTGGCTACCTGACACTGCGATGTACAAATAACAACAGCCTGTAACTGTTTGAAGTGCTGGGGAGGGGCGGGGAAGAAATATTACAAAATCAGTTTGTAGCCTTGATTCTGTACAGTATTTAAAAACAAACAATGGAACTGCCTATTACCGAGGCCATGCTTAGAGGTGTGTTGTTCACGTGCAGATGTGAATGCCGGGTTGCTTACCATATATGTATAAAGTGCTGTGTGACTTACTTTTTTTTTTTTACCTGCAAAATTTTTTTTGGTTTGGCTAATTAAGATGTAATAAAGGAGAAAAAGGTGATTTGCCATTAAATTTTGCCTCTGTGAATACTCTGGTTGTGCTTTTTTTTTTTCTTCCCTGTGTGGTGAGTATATCGCATGCAACAGAACTAAAGATCCTGCCACCTTTATTCAGACTGAGGAGGTTCTTCTTCTGCTCTCGAAATCACCACCCCTGAACTGGGACTCGGGAGACCTGAGTTCTGCTGGCTCGCTCACTGGCCTGCTTGGGTGACTTCGGGCAAGTCATTTCCCCTCCTTGTACCTCAGTGTCTCCATCTGTGAAGTGATTTGAAATCTACTGATGAAAAGTGCTCTCTAAGAGCTGGGTTTTTACTATCCTTGGTGGAGCCAGTGTGAGGAAAGGTGGCAGACTCTAGCCCTGAGGAAGCTCTGTAGCTGACTGGTGCACCTAGGGGCCGATGGAAAGCCCCCTGAGGACAATGGGCGTCTTTCGATGGGCTTTGGATAAGGCTCTTCATTTATACAAGGTTCAGGAAGAGCCACTTTTCTGTCCAGTAGTTAAGGTAACACCAGGATCCAGCAGCCTCACACAAGTTCAGCTAGTCTGGTGATGGGGTCTGAGATGCCAGCTTGTTACCCCTACCTAGCTTGTTCAGATCTAACTTAAACTTGCAGTAACCTGAAAGCTACCACGTCAGCTGTTTATGGACTGATGTGAAATGAGTAGGTTTGCCCAGCTGCCAGTGGACACATGCCCACATCCTAAGCTACCATTGTGGATAGGCCCTTAGCTGGCAACCTTATCAGAGAGGCCAAGGACAGAATGTCCATAGAGCGTGAGGAGGCCCTTCAGAGCAGTGAGATCAGGAAGCAGTCGGTGGAAGCTTGCACCTTTTTGGAAAGAAGGTTTCAGCCGCCAGTGCTGCTGTTGCAACCCTTTCATGACCCCAACAATCAACTTGCCCTTGCCGAGCTTATCTTTCAGTCCCTAGGACAATGTAGGAGCTGTGTTTAGAGACCTTGGTACTGCTTGGGCACAGTGCGGTGAACTGAGGCTGAACGACTCAAACCTTCTGACCGAATGGAATGGGGTGACGTCTTGGCTCCCACCACCAAAAAAGGGAAGCTGAGAGGGGCTCGTGGGTGGTGCCCAGGCCTGGAATTTAGGAAGTCCCAGGTTCTAATCCTGGCTCTTCTGTTGATTCTGTGACTTTGGGCGCAAATCCCTGAATCTCACAAGGCTTCAGTTTCCCCCATGCTGCAGAATGGGAATATGGCGTTCTGCTCTGGGACGATGACGGACTTAAGTGTTCTGTGTAAGTACTGTTTTTTAAAGGGCGATGACTGAACAGGTGTGCTTAGAAAGATTTAAAGGGACAGTCAGGCAGCAGGGACAAGTGTCAAGGACGTGAGGAGAAACCAAAGCAGAAATGAAGTACGTGTGAACCTTAATGACTGCCATGAGAGTTCCGAGCACCCTTTAACAGCTCTGCAGTCTGCTCAGATCACCTCAAGTGTAGGATGCTATGGCAGGAGCTGGACTGCTGTGGTTTAATGGCACTTACTGTAGGCTGTAACTGCGGTAGCAAGACTAGTTTAGTTTTTATATAGTCATCTTCGGAGAGGAAGGAGGTCTGTTTCTAGGCAGCTATTGCCAGGGGCCTCCCTTCATGAATGAACCATGGCCAGGTTGGGTGTACACCCGCACAGGCACACTGCAGGAAGCAGAGGGCTCAGATGTAAAGGTAACACGAGGGGTATTACGGGGTGGGGAGGGGGGGAAGGCTACTCAAGGGAGGCCAGGAAACCTCCAGGGAGTGGGTGGGTAACTTTGACATGCAATAGGACATGAGCCTCCCTTTTTCTGTGCTGCAGTCTGACAGCTCCGCTCTGAGACAACGAGCTGCTGCTACTGGGGGTTAGGAGCTTTACCCTCCTGAAGCAGAAACCTCAGAGTGGATGCAAACAGCTGGTTGTTCTTAATGGGCACATACAAATGGGGGACACAATGCTGATGGCCTTAAGCCTCATGGCTTTGCCTGCACTTCCATTTCCTCAGCAGGGACCTACCATTTAAGAGGAGTTTGCACAGTCTCAATTGCCAACTTCATTGGTTACCAAATTCCAGACAATTGACTCTGGGCTAAAAGATGAGGGTGCTAGATTAGCAGGCCTAGGGGACAGGATGGCTGCTGTAAAACCAGACTCAAAGCACCTGGGGCAAACTTTGGAAACCCTAGGACCTGGAATGCCATCTGCAGAGAAGCGGCAGCTGTAGAGTTCTAGGCCAGGCAAGTGCCCATGCAGGGGTCCCTTGAAAATCAAATCAAGGGAAAGATCAAGGGTTTAGGAATCCAGGAACTTCCTGGAAAAACTTGTGGATTTACAAAGTAAAATTCCAGACCTGCTGGAGCTGGCCATGCAGGAAAAGCCTGTATGTGCCTATGTGGTGGAATTCTCCAGAGAGAATCTTTCAGACACTAAACCAGCACTAAGCCTGCAACAGTGGTGTAGGAGAGACATTTCTACAGGCAGACCTGATTATCTGCTGTAGGGCACATGCTATTGATTGTTCCTGACAATCTAATCACCCAACAATGGAGGAAGGAATTAGACACAGTTAAAGTGTTTAGACCAGAGCATCACTGCATCCATTTGTACACCTGGCCCAATGCCATACGGAAAGGTACCTCTCCACACCCCCCCCCCCATCCCTTATTTTGGGATATGGGTCCTGTTTGTTGCCTGCCTTGCTGGAGTGAAAATAACTCTGAGCTCCGTTTGATCATGACTGGCTGGCAAACAATTAGACTTTTCTTTCCCTGCTTTAGGATCCTAATTGCATAATTTGCAGATGAATAAATGTGAACAGCAGCTGCTGTCTGCGGTTCCTCAGTCATGGCTGAACATTCTAAATCCGGGTTTGTCACTGTCGCTTTAGATCAAAAATTAGCGGCGACCAAAAAAAGTGGTGTCACCATAAGAAATGGGTATAATCAGCACTTGGTCGCTGCTCAGTCTGCCTGCACAGCCAGCCCCTTCCCACAAGCGTTTGTCTGTTTAGATCACATACCTGCACAGTGCTGAAAGTCACAGCGTGCTTCAGCTGGACTGTGGATGTGATGAGTGTATTGCTACCTAACCCAACCCAGGCAATGTGGGCCATGGACATGAATGCTGTCTAGGTTTTCATAAGACTGCCCATCACTGTGGTATCTGACCTCCAAGGAGTGCTACGCTGTGTGACTATTGTAACATTTCTGATTGTTTTTAGCCTACTCTTCCAAAATGTTTCTAAAGAAACAGCTGTTGGACTAGAGTGGTGGTTTTCCCCTCTACAGTTAAAACATATAAACTCAATGGACCCTGCAAAGTTAATTTTTTTAATACCTTGGATTTGGATGACACAACCTCTCGGCCCACCATGAGTCATCCCAGCCTGTCCCTATGTCGGAGAATAAAGGGATTTTCTAGAGGCTGACTGGGATTTTGTGCAAATGCCAAGAGGCAGTGCATTTTGGAGCAATTCGCCCACAGCCCCTTGCTGGCAAAAGCAGACAGCAATAACCCCTGAGCTGCTGCTGCTCCAAGAAACTTTATTGCTTATTACACCACAGCAATCCCAGGGAGGAAACAGTCCAACCTGGGAGTTCCAGGTGCTTAGGTTTGCAATGAAAGCAGAGTGCCCACCATGTAACAGCCAAGGCCACCTGTTTTGGAAAAGCTAGATCTTTATTGTCTCATTTTAAGAATAAACTCTGTCTCCATGGAGCTTTTGGTAGAAATATTTTCTTTAAAAAAATATTGGTTCATTGTAATAAATGTTGGCCCTAGAAGTTTATAGTTTATGGTGGAGCCAGTTCTCATTTCCTCACTGGCCCCAGGGGCTTGGTGCCCACTGTATTTGCTGGTGCTGAAGCAGTGCTCTGTCTCCGTGGCACTCTGCTCCTGGGGGAAAGGGTAGCGCTCTTGTGCCTTCAGTATATAGGTGAGCTGTGGGAAGGGAGCAGACTGGCTTTGTCCTTGTGGGGAACCTAGGAACAGAAATGCAGGGGAGGCCTGTACTGCGGAGAGCCTGGGTTGGCGAGTCATCTGCGGAGTCCCTTGCAAAGATAGGCTGATCTGGAAGCAGAGAAGAGAAGCAGCCCAGCACTTAGACTGGGGGTGGGGGGAGAAATATCCTTGCAGCTGCTAAGCTACCTGGAAAGGGCTGTACCTGTATTTGGGTACCATCATGTGCCACCCACTGCTCAGGAGGCACCTGTGTCCCATAGGAGCTTCCTGACACAGGGGGCAGGCCAGGCTGTGAGTATCCCTCCCGCACCCTCCAACTTATTAACCAAACCTCTTAGTGCTTGGCCCATGGTGCCTGCGATCAGGCAGGAAAAGGACTGCGGTGGGGGTGGGACTCGGGAGGCTGGGCAGAGCAAGGGGAACAAGAGACCACTGTGAACTATTCCAGAGGAGGAGAGAGGAGTGAGCTGGAGAAGACACGGAGTGGCAGGAGGTGTAAGCATTCTTTGCAGTGGTCCTTGCCTGTCCTCCCTCACTGCACCCCAGGGATGTACATGGTCAAAACCCTTTTTGAAGTGGTTTATTTGGCAGGTGGCTCAGGAGCCACTGATGATCCTGCAGAGTTGGTCGTGCACCTGGCCCTGCACTGGCTCACACGCCAGCGGCTCGCCGTCCACCGTCATGAGCCCGGTGGAAGCAAAGGGCTCCAGCCGGAAGGCCCTCACAGGGACGTAGTGAAGGTAGGGGCAGTTCAGGTCCAGGTGGGTCCCCTTCTCCATGGCTAGGAAGAGTTTGAGCAGCCCCAGCCGGGAGACCCCGGCTTTCAGGTAGAAGAGGTGCATGGAGCCATCGTGAAGCTTGGCCGTGGGGGCCATGGTGAAGTCAGCGCCCAAGTGCGACTGGTAGATGGCGAAAATGGAGATAAACTCCTCCTCAGGCACAACGGTCCAGTGCTTTGGGACTGGCTGGTCGAAGGGAACCAGGAGAGGGTCCTCTGGCCAGGACCCTTCGTGAGGGGGCCGTGGCACTCCCAGCGCAGGCTGAGGGAGGATGTGGAGGGGGCGACCGTTGCTGCATGGCACGTGGTGGCTATTCTGCTCTGAAGGGCTGTCGGGGGCTGAGGAGGACATCTCTACAGGCAGGTAGGAGAGGCGGCCCTTGTAGACCTTCAACCCGGCCAGCTGCTGGATGGTGCCCACGGTGAAGCGGGCGTTGCCCAGTTGGCGGTACTTCTCGCTGGCGATGTCCACGTCGGAGATGAAGCCCCAGCCGAAGCTGAGGAAGGAGTAGAGGCGCTTGCCAGAGGCCGTGCTCAGGGAGACCAGGTCCATGGGGGCATACAGGCCTTTGCAGAGGAAATAGGTGCAATTGGTCAGCAGCTCCTCCTTGAAGGCCCGCGTGTTGCTGTAACAGAGACAAAAGCAGGCAGATCTGTTGAGCTGGGACCCTCACCTTGTCCGAGGCACGCTCCAGTGGTCGGAGTGGGGGAGGGACTCTCAAGGACACCCCTCCCCCCCGGGGGACTGACGCTGACTCCCTGCAGCTCCAGGGTGCCCCCTTTGGCTGAGGAAGACATTGCAAAATGTCACTAAGTATCATTGGAACGTGACTAGACCCAGTGGGGGTTTCAAAGATCCCCACCTGCTTGGAATCAACGCGATCCTCTGTCTACCACCAGAGGAAAAGTCTCCCAGAAACTCCACGGGATGGGTTTAAAACCCAGCTCCCCTGGCTTGTGCCCCTTTGCTCAGACTCAGCCAGTGTTGCCAGCCAGAAGAACCCCTCTTGGGCTGACCAGCTCACAATGCCCCACAAACGGAAGCATCCCTGACCCCCATTTGCTCCCCTTGGAGAAGCCGTTCGCTGTAGGCTGCGCCCTGCTTTATTAGAGACTCCAGCAGCGGGCGGAGGGGGTGGGGGGGCAGTTGGCCAAGCACAGGGTTTGCTTGGTGCCTTTGTTTGCAAGGCCCTGCAGCCCAGCCTGGCAGAGGCATGGCCCTAGATACCCAGATGCAAGAGGAGCGGACAGCAGCGCACCGCTGGTGTCAGACTGTCAGGAGCGATCTGCCAGCACAAGCGAGAGTGGCCCGAGCCAGGCTCCGAGGCATGGCAGACAAGAAGCCCCATGGGGCTCTGGCATGTGTAACCTCGGTCGTCGTTAACACTGTCCAGGGCACTGCTTTAGTCTGGCTTGAGGCACCGAAGGGCCTGTCCCCCAATGACACAGCAACTGGGAGTGCATCGTTGGCATGGATGGATTTGTAGTGGCAGCTGCCCTGCCTAGAACAGCAGAGCTCTGCCTAGCGGCTCTCATTCGGGCCCTCACACCACGTCCAGGACATGCCCTGGCCGCTGGAGAACAAGGGCGCCTGGCTCAGGAGGCTGGGCTATTTGCACACGCCACGGGGGCTCTGCAAGGTCTCGTTTTAGGTATCCTTTGCTCCCCTCCACGCTGGCCCAAATCCACGTTGTTAGGGGCCCAGTGGCCGCTCTGATACCCCAGCGTGGCTCACCCAGGAGCTAACTGCCTGCCAGGGGGCAGAGGGGGCTGCTTAGAAGGAAGGTGGGTTTGCAGCTCCTGGGAGCTGGAATCAGCTCAGAGCCAGTAGATGGAGCAAGTCACATCCACCCTCATTTCTGCTGGGAACCCCCTTCCATTAACTCCTGCTCCTGCTATGGGAGGCCGGGCAGAGGGCATGGAGCTCAGAGCAGCTTTGCACAGGAAGCCAGCCCAGGCAGCAGCAGAAAAAAGGTAGATGGGGGTGTGTCCCCCCTTCCCTTACTGGTAGTGGAGAGGGCAGGGTCTTACTTTGGGAATGCAAGTGGCTCCCTGTGGGGTCTTTTGGCCCTATCAGCTCCTGGCTCCCATTACCCTACTGCTGGCTGTTCTGTCTCCAGGTGCAGCTGAGGGGGCCTGTCAGAGGCTTTGTTCTTGGTGCTGATGTAGAAGGCAGGCAGGGCTCTGGGTGACCGGGAGAGGGGGGCTGGTGAACGCCAGAGGGGTCAGGGGCTGAGCTCTTTGGAAGCTCAGGGTCTAAGCATTACAATGGCGGGTGCTGAGCACCTTGGCAAATCTGGCCTTTATGCAGGTGTCGAGTTCGGAGCTTTGCTCGCCGACGGCCGCCCATGAAGGGAACCCCAGGGGAGGGGTTTGCCGAAGGAAAGCGGCTGGCTAGGAAGTGGTTTAGATTGGAGTGAAAGCAAAGGGCCCTTTTCCATTTTTAAAAAGGGATTTTAATTGGTTTTGACCATTTTAAAAACCACTATTGAAATGGCAACGGCCACGCTTGCTTTGGGCTTTGTGTTCAAAGGGAGCTAGTGCTTGGCCCAACCCAACTTGTTATAAAACTTCTGCCCAGTTTTATCTCAGCCCCGGCACGGCCTGTGTTTGTGGCAAGCTCCCCTCAGCTACTGCCGCCACAGACACAGCTTAGCGTTGTTCTTGAAGGAAAACAGAACTTGGCCCAAACCACTATGTACTCTGGTGCAAGCCTAGCTCGGCCTGCTCCAGGCAGCAGCTTCCCACTGTCTCACCCAGTGATGCCAAGCACTTTGCATGGCACAGGCAAATATCACCTCCAGTCTACTAGGGGAAACTGAGGCAGAGAATGGTAAAGTAACTTGCCTAGGATTCTGCACAGGGAACACAACTCCCCTGCCTCCCCCAGTGGGGGCTGGAAGGAAAGTCCAGATGGGGAAACAGAGAGAGCCAGGCCTAAGGAGGGTGGATCCGTCACCACACTAGGCTGAGTCTCCTCTCTTGGGGACCCAGCTGCGCACTCAGCTAAAGCCAGTGCCAGGCTGGGAATTGCTCTGTGCAGGGGCGAGAGCCATTCCCAGATGTGAGGAGTATCTGGTCTTCCTCAGCCCCTGCACCCCCTCTGACTGGAGGGAGCAGCCGGGGTGGGGGAGGGGACCCATGTGTTCTCAGGAGCACCTATCTTCAGAGACCGGTGAGCTAGGGCCAGGCATTGGCTGGGAGCAGGCAGGTGGCTGAGCAGCCTGGCTGTGAAAGCGAAGCCGCCCGTTGGTGCCCCCACCCGTAGCGCTGTGCAGCGGGAGCTGGGATTAGCCTCGCAGGAGGAGGGCCAAGCCAGCTGTGCAGGGGCAAAGGTCAGAGCTGAGAACGGTAATTTCATCACGAGACGAGAAACATGAGCCAAGGGCTGCCAGTTCAACTGCCTCTGCGTGCTCCTCCCCCTGCCCTTCTCTCTACCCCAGCCATGCCAGGAGCCAGCGCTTCGCCACCCCATCGGGCCAGGGCAAGCAGTGCCCCGCAGCTGTCAGAGTGGGCAGGTGAGGCTCAGGCACAGCTGGGTTTGGTCTCGGCCCTGGTGCTTCCCCAAAGGAGACATTCACGGGGGGAGCCGAGGCAGGGTCAGGGAAAAGAGGATCATAAAACAGGGGGGGAAAAGGAAAAGGGTGAGTGGAAGCCATGAGAGCTGGGCTCTGCCCCCACGCTGCTGTGTGACCTTGGGCAACTCACTTCCTCTCTGGCTTCTGATCCTCCCCCTTGCCATTTTTCTGTGCTGCCTAGATAGAGTGCAGACTCTCTGGGGCTTGTTGGACTCTCGCTGTGCACGTGGGTAGCACTGAGCCCAGCAAGAACAATAATCCCAAGCTCTCTTACCCCACTTTTCATCTGTAGCTCTCCGAAAGCTTTTCATTATCCTCATTTTACAGATGGGGAAAACTGAGGCCCGGGGCCGTGCAATGACTTGCCCAAGGTCACCCAGCAGGTCAGTGGCAGAGCCAAGCATAGGGCCCAGGTCTGTTGAGTCCTGTGCTCCATCCATGTGGCCCCATTGCTTCAAAGGCCCCCTGCTCTGAATGGGGACCTCCCTCTAGCTGCTACTGAAATGCAAATAATCCTTCCGTCAAAGCCACAAATTGGGGTCTGCTCCAAAAGGTCGCCAGCGCTGAAAGGGTGGGGGGGGGGGTACTACCCCCAGCCGACTGTGGTATTAGGAGTGGCAGGGAGGTTGAAGCATGCAGCCATTCTTTGATGCTGTTAGCAGAGCAGGAAGGGCTGGGTGACTGCGCGGGGGGGAGTTTGGATGGTAACGTCTCTCCGCCCGGAGCAAGCCCTGTCTGTGCTCTCCTTGCACGTGGGGACAGACAAATAGCGATCACACCCTGTGCGGGAGCCTGCGGCTGCTACGTAGCTCTTGGCTGTGGCTCTAACCCGGCTTTTCTGTCCCCGCAGGCCCCAGGAATGCCCAGCTGGGCCACCCGCCTGCGAAGCTGGCAATTGCTGCAGGGGGCCTTAGCTTTGCACTTTGCTTTTCGCAGGGGCAGAGCTAAACTCCGCCCTCTCACCCACCCACACAACCTCACTGGGCAGAATCCAGCCCTCACTAGCTGCCTTAGCCAGGCTCCAGCAGCCCGAGGCTGCTAGGAATGGTGCCAGCTACGTGGCAGATGGCACCAGAGGCTGGGGCCTGGGGGTAGCTCTTGCCAGTGGACAGTCCCTGTGGTTAGACAGGCTGCCCTTGGGGGAAGCCCTTTGCAGTCATTTCAACTAGTTTCCTGTCTGCTGAAGTCAGCTTCAATGGTGTAAGGAG
This sequence comes from Trachemys scripta elegans, assembly GCF_013100865.1. Classification (NCBI taxonomy): domain Eukaryota; kingdom Metazoa; phylum Chordata; order Testudines; family Emydidae; genus Trachemys; species Trachemys scripta. Next base: position 19,090,171 of record NC_048311.1, read on the forward strand.
GTTTACAAGGTCTCGGGCGAACGTGACTGCCCCTTGGTCAGCGGCTTCCCTGCCAGGGGCCTGCTCCACCTCTCCACGGTGTGCCCCTTCCCCGAGTAGCCAGCGGTGAGAACTCAGCGAGCAGGGCCTGGGCTGGCGGCTGAGAAGCCCTTACCCAGCGTAGTGGTTGATGGAAGCGGCCAGGGCGTTCCCAGAGCCCCCGGGCAGGGTGCAGAGAGGCTTCTTGATGGCGGCCTGCCAGTCCTGACGCTCCATCAGGCCGTTCACCACCTGCGGGGACAGAGCCACACAGCTGGCAGCTTCCCAGAGACAGCAGCCCCATCCTTGCCCTGGCCGCTCTGGGGGAACGGGAAGGGGAAGGGAATGGACCAGAGGGAGCCAGGGGCTCTCCACTCTGGGAGGGGCAACACAGCCCCCTGCTCTAGCTGCTCATGCCCACCCAGGCCAGGGCAGCCTGAGAAGGTTTTGGGTGCCACCTCCTCTCCTTTGGTGCCTCTGGCAGCTGCCCAACTTAGCTCCAGGGCACAAGCAGCAGAACCAGGAGCTATTTGTCCCTGGTGTCTTTTCTCCTTCTTTGCCATTGACAGTGGTGGGGAGGGCAGCATGAGAGCGTGCCCTGGCCAGGTACAGTGACCATCCAGCCCATGTCCCGCTGCTGCTCCTCCGTCCCGCCCTGCAGTGCCACCTGCTGTTCCAGCCATGTGCCCCACATGCACACAGCCTCCCCCCTGCCCCCCTCCGGGCCTGCAGCTCCCTCTTCTTCCAGGCCTATCCTTCCCTGCCACTGCCCTTCAGTCCTGACCTACTTCCCCTCCCCATTCCAGGCCTGGGGCTCCCAGGGGAGACAGGGCCACCTGTGCTGTTTGGGCCTGAGGCTGCTGCCCAGAGACTCACCGCTCCCCCATCCCCCCAGCATCTGAGCCGCCATCCACGCCCGGCTCTCTGTTCTCCTACGCTCCCACGTTGAACTCTGAGAAGGCACAGAGCCAAGCTCTGCACCCCCAGCCTCTGCCCGGTGGCAGTGGCCGGAGACAGCCACACTCCCTTTGCCCAACTGCCACAGTGTAAAGGAAGGCCAGGCCCAAGGGACTGGCTCGTCTCCTAGTTGCCAGCATAACAGCTGCCCTTGCTTCCTGGCCGTCTCCTCACCTCATACAGCAGGCCATCCCCGGCCAGAACAGCCACAGCGTCCCACTGGGATAAATCTCCGGCCCGCACCAGGTCACGGGCGTGATTCGGCCTCTCTGGGGAGAGAAATACAGAGCTGCTGGTAGTGGGGGCAACCATGGGCTGCCGGGAATCGGCATGGTTTCCTCTCCTTGCACAACCCTTGGAGACAGGAGGGCCCAGCCTTCCCTGGAACGAGAGGCCTCAGCCACAGGATGTCACTTGGGCTTCCCAACCCAGGCTCCCAGAATCGGAGCCAGCTGGCAAGAGCCTAGCCTGGCCTGGGAGCCAGGGAGAGACCCACCAAGCCAAGAGGAGGAGTTCTCATGGCCAAGGGCACACGAACCATTGCTCCTAAGCTGTGGCCCCCAGGAAGGCTTCATGGGTGCATGGGAAAATGACACTCCCAGCATCTCCCCCTGCCTAGCTCTCCTCCCTCTGCTGCCACCCTTGGGTTCTCCTTGCTGCCAGGTGGGATTGCAACACCAGAGGGGAGGGTTCCCCCTTCTCCTGCTTCTTGCCACCTTCTGTTCATTTGAATACTGTGCATCCATTGGTCAAATTTAAATGAGTTGCACTGTATTTCCATATTACAAGGCAGGACTGGTTGAGACACTCCCAGCTGGAGAGTTCCTGGTGTTACCTGGCAGGGAAGTGGGCAGCGAGGTAGAAAATGAAGGGCCATCAGCTCCTATCCCAGGCTACACAGCCAGCCATGCAGGGAGAGCTCAGCCAGACAGAAGTCCCCTACCCAGCGAAATGCCCTCCCCTCCGCCTGGCAGCGAGGGGCCCCTAGGAGGCAGCCTGGGCAAGGCAGAACCCGCCGGGTGGCTGCAGCGGGAGCAGACTTACCGGTCACAGAGAGGGTGAAGGTTACGTCGGCCTCGGCCAGCATTGGCTGCACTAGGGAGCGGAACAGCTGCAGCGCGTGCCCCGTTCCGCTCTGGGGGTTCAGCAGCACCAGGACATGGCAGGGCCGTGGCAAGAGTCCCCACGTCACCCCTGGACAGAGACAAGAGGAGAGATTCATCAACGCTGGCGGTGCCTCTCCTGAGCTTGCCGCGTTGGCCAAACCCGGCACAGCTCCCATGGCCAGGCTGGGAATGGGTCGGATGGGACCTGAGGCGGCTTCCTCAGCCCCAAGTTGTCAGGAACCCGACAGCTGTCCCCAGCCTGGGGGAGAGCCCTGTGCCTTAGCGGCTCACTAGTACTGCAGCTGAAGTCTGCTCAGACCTGACACCCAGTTCCACAGACCCTCAGGGCTGGGTCGGCAGCTCTGGAGACGGACGTCCTTCTCCACAGCACGGCTGGCCCCAGTCCCACATCAGCCAGCCTGGGGGGTAGTCAGCCCCCATGCACCATGCAGTCCTGAGCCAGCCAGTCAGTGCCAGGTGTTTCAAATCTAGTCAAACTAAATGAGGAGGGAGGTGCTTGTGTTACTGCTGGGAGAGTTTGCTGGCTGGGCTCTGCTTTGGGGCGTTATTTGTTTTCTGCTGGCTGGTTTCCTTCTCCTCTTATCCCTTGTAGGATGCTGAGGCAGATAGAGTCTGTCTAGGCCCATTCCCGGAGGGAAGAGATCCCTCCGCAGAGCCCAGCTGGCTCCCCATCTCTAGGCTTATGCAGTGGAACACGTACAGCTCATCCCCCGGGTAAGAACCGCTGGGCCACGGGCAGGTGAGTAGCGATCAGGGATTCACCATCGGGATGGATTGAGGGTAATGGTTGTGGGGCAGGTGGGTGGAGAGCTGGGACTAATTGAGGTGTGTATGTTACTGTGAATGTCCCATACTTCACAAGAGCTTGGGAAAGGTAGCCACCTCCCTGCAGCACTAGTGCCGGCCAGTGGCATGGTCAGAACATTGATGGCTTGCTGGGGGGGGGGGTGTTTAGGTGCCATGTGATGGGCACCCTCGCTAACCTTTCTGTGCTGCGTGGGGTCTGCCGGAGGGGAGGAGCCACGCGTCAGACACTGTGAAACTGCTGGTAAAAGTTTAAAGAAAACAAGTCTGAATGAAACTTGATGGGATGGCATTCCTGTGCCTTTGCTAAGCTGGGGGAGGGGTGCAGGGCATGGCAGGCACCAGTCAAGTATCACTGGAGCTGCTCTCGGGCCTGTGAGGAAGTGGTTTGATGGATGATGCTCTGAGCAGTCAGTGACTGGTGGGCAGCATGGCTGTGGGATGGTGCTAGGAGCACTGGTTGAACTGGTGCAGCCACAATGCCAGCATTGCTCCTCTGAGCAGGGGTGCAGGCTGGGGGGGGTTAGGAGAGCGGCTGGGGACTAGTGCGTTTGCACCAGCAGGTGGCATGTCTGAACTATTAAAAGCTCTTGTGGGTGAGAGCATCTTACAAGTATGGCAGAGGCCCAAAGCAGTGGGCCAGACCGCACCTGCTCTAGTGTAGACAAGGCTCAGCAGCAGAGTTTCCATGCTCACCCAGGGCCAGGGAGAATAGGGTCCCTTGCTGCATTTTTGGTTTCTTTAAATACAGTCATTTCATATGGAAGCAAAAGGGTGGCCTGGAAGACAGCCTTCCCACATAGATTCCTGGGCGCCCCCCCTCCCCTTGCGCCAGCAACTCTGCCTTCCCCATTTCAAAACCACAGCTCGTTGCCTTTGGTTGGAGCTACAGCGTGAGGGTGTTCACGGCTATTTTATCAGTGGTAGGACTGAGCGGCACAGTCCTCTCCTCCAACCTACAGCGATGCTAGGCAGGGGGAAGTACTGTGCAATACTGGCTGAGCCATCTCCGCGGTGGCCCAGGCGTTTTAGGGTTGTCTTTGATCCCTGCAGTTCCCTCCTTCCACGTGAGCAGCACGCGTTGCCGTGCCCAGAGAATAAAGCGCTCCTAAAACCCTGGAGCTGCTGAATGCAGCCTTCCTGCTGTGCGCACACTCGCTCACTCTCGCTCACACATTTTTCTGTGCATCCTGCAAGAGACGCGACTGGACGTTAGACCAATGTTCACAACCCCGAGTGTTCCCTCTGGCTCAGGGGACAGGTCGCAAATCAAAAGCTGCAGCCAGGCCAGCACTAGACACGCACGTTCTTCTTCCCTCCCCTCGGCCTGTGACCGGGAGCAGCTCCCACCTGCTGCACGCTTGGGAAGTGGAAGAGGAAGGAAGGCGGGAGAGAGAGAAGGCTTTTGTTTGTGCAAAGCTTGCTGGGGGCTGGGCTGGAGGCCGCTCTGGGCCTAGTGAGACTGAAATCCTTGCAGAAAACACAGAGCTCATTAGCCATAGGGAAGAGAGCGGCGACGAAAGCTGCCATTTGGATTCATCCCCAGCAATTTCCCAGTCTCGTTCCCAATGGAATAGGTCCGGAGAGAGAGGGACCCATGGCAGATGCTTATCATTCACCTTGTAGTTACTAGTCTCTTGGCTCTTGCTTCGGTTCCATGAGATAAGGCCCCATCTACACTGTAATTACACCTGAGTGAGGAGATGCCATTGTCACCTGTCCTGCTCATCACACTGTTCAGCATTGAGCCGGACCTTAAACGTGGCCACTAACTAAGCTCAGTGAATAGGATTGACATGGCTTTAACGGGGGTCTCTAAGCGTGTTACTGTCTCATAAGGCCCACACTTCAGGTGCTGTCCTCATTACAGATTGCAACAGCGTTGTAAGCAGGTCTTGTCACTGTGGTCTGGAGGGCTCAGAAAGCCCTCGCTAAAGAAAATGACGCTTGAAATGTGGCTGTGAAATCTGGGCAAGAAAAAGGTGTTAACGTGGCAGGGTCGTGACGAGGTGAACAGGAAAAGAAACTCAGTGGTACAGAAGGGCAGAGTGATATTACAGGCGTAACACCGAGCAATTAGGGCTGTTCAGCTGCAGATCGTAAAGTGCTTTACAAAGGAGTTAAATATCATCATCCGCATTGCACCCATGGGAAACTGAGGCACAGGGAGGCCAAGTGACTTATCAACGGTCACCCAGCAGGCCATGGCAGAGCTGGGACTAGAACCCAGGTCTTTTGACTCCCAGGCCAATGCTGCAGCTGCTCGGCCTCTGGTACTTGTGTGGCACTGTCATAACTATAAAGGGAAGGGTAACAGCCCTCCTGTGTACAATACTATAAAATCCCTCCTGGCCAGAGACTCCAAAATCCTTTTACCTGTAAAGGGTTAAGAAGCTCAGGTAACCTGGCTGACACCTGACCCAAAGGACCAATAAGGGGACAAGATACTTTCAAATCTTGGTGTGGGGAAGGCTTTTGTTTGTGCTCTTTGTTTTGGGGGTTGTTCGCTCTTGGGATTGAGAGGGACCAGACATCAATCCAGGTTCTCCAAATCTTTCTGAACAAGTCTCTCATATTTCAAACTTGTAAGTAAACAGCCAGGCAGGGCGTGTTAGTTTTTATCTTTGTTTTCTCAACTTGTAAATGTACCTTTTTGCTAGAGTGTTTATCTCTGTTTGCTGTAACTTTGAACCTAAGGCTAGAGGGGATTCCTCTGGGCTCTTTAAGTTTGATTACCCTGTAAAGTTATTTTCCATCCTGATTTTACAGAGATGATTTTTACCTTTTTCTTTAATTAAAAGCCTTATTTTTAAGAACCTGATTGATTTTTCCTTGTTTTTAGATCCAAGGGGGTTGGATCTTGATCCACAGGAGTTGTTGGGAGAAAGAAGTGGGGATGGTTAATTTCTCCTTGTTTTAAGATCCAAGGGGTTTGGATCTGTATTCACCAGGGAAATGGTGAAGAGTCTCTCAAGGCTACCCAGGGAAGGGAATTAGCACATTTGGGAGTGGTGGCAGCAGACCAGATCTAAGCTGGTAGTTAAGCTTAGAAGTTTTCATGCAGGCCCCCACATTTGTACCCTAAAGTTCAGAGTGGGGAAGCAGTCTTGACAGGCACCTACTGGGGGTACCCAAAGTGGGGGGGGAGAAGTATTGCTCTCACTTTGGTAGAGGGGGAAACAAGCCAAGTGGGCGAGGGGCTGGTTTTCAGCAGTGCTGAACAACTGCAGGTGACTTCGCTGGGAATGGAGAGGGTTCAATACACCCACACCTTGACTCTGGTGTGCAGTTCTGGTCACCCCATCTCCAAAAAGGTATCTTAGAATTGGACAAGGTACAGAGAAGGGCCACAAATGACTAGGGGTCTGGAACAGCTCCCAGATGAGGAGCAATTAAAGACTGGGACTTTTCAGTTCGGAAAAGAGAAGATTCAGGAGGGATATGATTGAGGTCTATAAAATTATGACTGGTGTGGAGAAAGTAAATAAGGAAGTGTTATGTGAAGGGGTAAATAGCACAAGTCCTAGGGAGTCACCCAATGAAATTAATAGGCAGCAGGTTTAAAACAAACACGAGGAAGTATTTCTTCACACAACGCACAGTCAACCTGTGGAACTCCTTGCCAAAAGAGTTGTGAAGGCCAAAACTAGAATGGGGTTCAAAAAAGAACTAGAGAAGTTAACGGAGGATAGGTCCATCAATGGCTATCGGCCAGGACGGGCAGGGCCGCAATTCCATGCTCTGGGTGTCTGATTGCCAGAAGCTGGAAGTGGATGAGAGGGGATGGTTCACTTGATTGCTCTGTTCTATTCGTTCTCTCCAAACACCTGGCACTGGTCACTGCTGAAAGACCAGATACTGGGCTGGCTGGACTGTTGGTCTGACCCATTATGGCCGTTCTTATGTTCAGTACCTCTGCAAATCAGAGCCTCAGTGACCTTGCTGTAGGTCACACAGTAAATCAGTGGCAAACCATGTCCTGCCTTTCATTTCCTGCTCTTCCCACCAGTCCTTGTTGCTGTGCGGGTCTGGGCTGAGTGTTGTATGGTGTGGAGGCTGGATGGGCAGCCTGCAGGCTCCAGTTCAAGCCCTGCAGAACAGATCTAGTGTTAACTTACGCAACAGCCTCTCGTTTCCTCCCCCCCCCCCCCACAACTCCATCACTGCTGCCTTGTGCCGTCTCTGGCTGCAGGCTCAGGCCTTCGTAGAGGGCCATAAAGTCCAGCGGAGACTTGAGTGATTCAAGCCACAGGCTAGGTCAAGTGCTGGGAGAACCTAGCCGTAGTCGACAGAGCGGCTTCATAGAGCAGTGCACGCTGGAGGAGGGGAAGGTGGTTCGATGTATGAGAATGGCGAGTGCCTGTCAGCCAGGCTGAAGCACAGCTGGGGCTGGCCGCCCTGGATAGGCCAGCTGGGGATACAGCGTGCTTTAAGCCAACAGGGTGAACAAAGCTGGAACGTTGCTTTTAACCTAGCCACGCTAGCTCGCCCAAGCTATGCCCCAGCCCAGTGCCGCCACCACCACACTAAGTCCTGTGGCTGGGGGGGCTAAGCTGTTCATTACACAGAAGTTATCCTCTTCCTCCTCCAGGCAGGCACTACCCTCCTCTCTGTGCCGCATTCTCCCCTCCAGCACAGGAATAACTCCCATGGACCCACTGAATCCTGCAGGAGGGGCTAAGCGGGTCCCTGGGGGTCCAGCTCTAAGATCTAGTTTACAAAGCTGTGACAATGCATTTATCTCTGGGCAGCCAGGGGAGGGGGAGGAGGTCAGGGAAGCTGCTGGTGACGGTGCAGTGCAGCTAAACTTGGGAGCCAGCAAATTCTAGACTGTTTAGGGTGATAAAGTGAAAAGCAGCATAAACTGGGGGCATGTCTTGGCCCCTTTCTCTCCCTTCTCCCTCCTGATAAGCTGCTCAGGAGCCTGTGATGGGATCTGTGAAATCTCCTCTACCCCAAGGGGAGAAATTCAAAGGAAAGAGAGCAACAAGGTAACACCTTCCATAAGCGCCTGACATTTGAATTTAACCCAGATGAACAAGATGCTTGCTGTAAATACCAGTGAATAATTAAACAAATGAAACCAAGCTGAGCTTGGAGATGTGCAGAAACTTCCTGGCTGTCTCTGCCAACAGGTCACATTTCAGAGTGAATTCACTGGAGCTGCGATGGCTCTCCTATTGAGTTTGCTTTCCTTGAACATGGTTAGGGTATGGATGGGGCCCATCTACCCTACAGGCCTGAACTATCTTCAAACCATGTCCCGAGTGAGGGGTAGGGAAACCGGCCATATTGGCCCTGCATCTCTGAACATGGTAGAAGTGGCAGTGTGGATCTATATAGCTAGGTGCTTATATCCCCATTTTACAGATGGGGAGATGAGACAGAAGTGTTCAGAGCTCCTGGGGATTTAGAAACTCCACTTTCTGAAGTTAATAGGAATAGTGTGTCTAAATCCCTTGAGTGGCTTTGGAAAGTCTCAGCCCAACTGACTTGCTCCAGGGCACACAAGGAGTCTGTGGCAGAGCTGTGGGCTGAATCCAGATCTCCTGAGTCTCAGGTTGATGCCTTAACTACTAAGCCCTCCTTTCCCCTCCTAGAAAGCCATTCTCCACAGCAAGCGCTGTAGGATAGTGACACGTGGCTCATAGTTCTCTGACTCAAGCTCAGACCCCACCACCGAGAGAGAGAGAGAGAGAGAAGACTGATATTGCCAGAAATATTTGCTTGGTCATGTTCTGTGAAAGCTAGTCACCAAGGAAGCAGCCCACGTTTGCACAGCTGGGGAACTCAGGCATGGTTCTGTACAAACAAATCCGCCAACCTTATGGACCGGTCTACGCTCCAGACTCAACAGTGTCAGTCAGGGAAGAGTGTGTTTAAAGCAGGTCTGGGCAGCCCTGGCATTCCAGGTTTTGGGGTGGGGTGGGGAGGGGAAGACGGACACTAGACCGAGTTACAGCCGTGTTAGTCTGTATCCGCAAAAAGAACAGGAGTACTTGTGGCACCTTAGAGACTAACAAAAGTTTATGCTCAAATACATGTTAGTCTCTAAGGTGCCACAAGTACTCCTGTTCTTTTAGTCTGAGTTAAAAACCTCACCCTAACTGCAGCACAGTTTAAACACACACGCTGGCTTTCCACCGCAAGAGGAGTCTACACAGCTTTAGGGGTAGAAGGCCTCTTCCCCCGCCCAGAGGAGGCTGGCGCTAGTCGATGCCGTATCAATGGGGTGGGCGTCTAATACCGATTTACAATTTCTCTCTCGTTGCCTCACCCCTGCGCCCCTTTCTCACTGCATCTCCTTAGCAAGACACAACCGCAACCGCGTTCCGGTTGGGGACGAACTCGCGCATGTGGCTTGACAGACGGTGACGCTCCCAGGCGTGGGATTCCCGTACAATGCACCCTCGTGATCTCCAGGGGGACATCAGCTCTGGTCCAAAACACTTGCAGCACATAACTGAAGCCCCTCTGTGGCAGCAGGCCCACCGGTCAGGCCAGAGCTGGGGCGGTCTGCCCCCCCGGCTGTGTCCGAGGTGCCTTTCGTTTCTATGCCGTGGGTGAAATCCTGGCCCCACTGAAGCCTTAGGGAGTTTTGTCGTGCGTCTCACTAGGGCTAGGATTTGACTCTGGGGCCTTCTCTACAGCGTGGCCCTGTTCACATAGGAGAGTTTTGCTGGCGTAGCTACACCAGCAAAACCCTCTAGTGTGGATGTGGCTCTATTGGTATTAGAGTGCGTATACCAATCCAGCTTGTGCTGGCTCAGGGCACTGGCATAAGCGTTGCCGGTAGAAGTTATACTGGTATAACTGCATCCACACAAGGCTTTTACCAGCATGACTCCCTCGGTAAAGCTTTTTCAGTGTGGCCCAGGTTTGAGACTAATGTACAGACTTCTACCGGCCCAGCTGTGTGGGTCTGGGGCATGTGGGGGGTGATCCCTGACCCACAGAGTGGGGCTAGCAGAAGCCCCTTGGTTAGATGCAGTTATACTGGCAAATTGCTGCCGGTACAGCTTGTTTTGCTCATGGCGATGGCTTTACTAGATGGATATAAAACGCAGCGTTGGCAGCATAGCGGTGTCCACATAGGGGCTCTTTGCTGGGAGAGCACACCCGTGTTCCTGTACCGGTGCAGCGCTCCCGGTGTCGTCATGGGCTTACAGGCAAAGATTAAGCTTTCTGGGATAGGCAACAGGCCCCCCCCCCGTGCAGCTGTACAGGGCACAACGGGGGCATCAAGCTCAGTTAGCGTCTCTCGCCACTACAATCAAAGGCTGAATGTCTGAGTGCGTTCCTCAGTGACTGGGGGCCGTGTGTGACAGCCTGGGGCTGGGGCTGCCAGTACCCTGTGCCGACAAAGGCAGAACCAGAAGGAGGAGGATAGGACCCGCCACTGTGCACGTGCCAGTCCTCAGCTGTGCCGTGGTGGGGGGGAGGGACTCCCTCTTGATCAGCTGCCTCTGCATAACCGGAGACTTGGTGACCCTTGTTACGGAGAGCGCTCTCCAAGGCTGGCTCATAAATAGCGGCCCCACCCTGCCTCCACCCAGCCCAGGCTTGTGCCAAGGGATTTCGGGAAGCAGCTGGTTGGCCCCGCCCTCTGGTGCTCATTATCAGTTCTGAACAGACACCCTTCTGCATAGAAGAGGTGCAGGGACCAACATGCTTTTCCCTTTGCTGGGGCCCCTCATCAGCCTCCGCAGAGCAGAAGAGAACCCCAATCAGAGTGGGAAGAGGACTCTATTGCAGCTAGTTGAATACACTAATCTATGATCCCGGCTTGTTCTCCCCCGAATTTGATTTTGCTTTTTCCTCAGAGGGGTTTTGCTTCGCCTCTCTTGAAAATGAGGTTCCATTAGCACTGGTCCAACACTGCCAAAGCTCATGATATTTGGGGTCTTCATAAAGCTCCAGCTCCTGGAGTCAGGTGATTGAGAATCTCTAATTTCATTGACAGAGTGAGAGTTTAGCTCCCGTGGCTGTGGAGAAATGCCAAGAAATGTGACGCGACGACACCGTAAAGGCTCAGAAACCAGAAGGCCAAGAAAAAGAGCCCAAATACTTAGAATCATAGAAGATTAGGGTTGGAAGAGACCTCAGGAGGTCATCTAGTCCAACCCCCTGCTCAAAGCAGGACCAACCCCAACTAAATCATCCTAGCCAGGGCTTTGTCAAGCCAGACCTTACTTATCATGGTTTTAAAAAAATCTCTGGCTTAAAAAACATCTCATAATTTTGGGGAGGCCTGACTCATGCTTGTTGAACGCGTGGGTTTGGCAATGCTGCTGCTTCGATTCAGGCATTCGGCTCCATTAGTCCAGCCCTCCCCCCAGCACGGGGTGCCCACCTGTGCTGAATCGTGGGTGGTATGGGGACGTGCCTAGGAGGAGACCCCATAGGTTTTGAAGAAGTGGCCCTGTTCACAATTGGCTCTTAGGAGTCCAGAAGGGAAAGCTGGGCAATGGGGGTAAAAAGGAGGTGGCCACTATCCTAGGCAGCCTACGTTCTGACCTTGCTGTGGTTGTATTTATGGAACTTGCTTTCACCCCGACCGCGGCGTCCCGAGCCTCTTAGCACTTGCCTGGGGGAAAATGCAACAGCAAAGCCCCCATGCTGGCAGAGGAACGGCCGAGGTGGCCAGGATCCCTCTGCTGAGCCCTTCCAGGGCATGAGAGAAGAATGTGGCCATGACAAGCAGCTAGAAGGTACTTCCAGAGTCACTGGCATGGGGGTCTGGCTATTGATGGGCCTTGCCAGCCCAGCAGTAGCAGACCATGGAGGGACATTACAGGTGTATCGGACTGTGGAGGCCTCTGTTTCTCCCTCCCCTCCATCACTCAGAAGATGGGGTGGTGAAAGATGCCAGGATTTGATGTGAAGATACTACCCCAGCAGGACCCTTCGGCACACCAAGATCTAAGAGATGCTCACAGGAAACTACAAGATTTCAACAGCCTTCCTTTCTCTTGAGTAACTCTGGGACAAAGGGCACATCTGACGTCCCAGCAGGAGAGAGACATACATCTGGCAGCCTGGTTCCTCTTTCAGGGATCAGATTAGAAGAACAGCCGGCAAGCTGAGTGTGCATCAGCAGACAGCGGCTGAGTCAGGGGAGGTATGTCTGCCCTTTCAGAGAGCCGGCTGATTTTCCTTCACCCCCTTCCATCACAACCGTCATACTGAGAAACCGCTGGGTGCAAAGTTCAGTCTGACTCCCTTTCTCTGAAAGAAACTGGCTTCTCTGTGTAAGAAAGAAATGAACTGCTAGGCTCACCAGCGAGCAGCAGTGCCCCTATTGAGATCCTCATGTGACCCCATCTCCGCAGTAGGAGAGCACCAGTGATCTAGCATTTAAAGTATCTACCACAAAAATAGCTCCACAACAGAGTGTGAAACTCTGCAGGGTGGGGAATGAGAATCGAAGCAACAATAAGGCACGTCAATATCACAGCGATGGCCGCGGTGAGGCTCCTGGATTAGATGGGAACTGGGAAGAGAGCATAGATTGTTTCACTTCTCCATTGCTGATTCCAATCCATCCCCAACCAACACTGAATGTTGTTACCATCTCAAAGAGTAATGAACCTTGTTACTACGGGTGTGAATAGAGCAGCTGGTCTCCGCTCCGATCCCCGGCATGCATCACATTAGAAATCACTATCACAACTGGCAAGTTTGAGCAAGGATGGACTAGATCCCAGAGACGGAGCTGCCATCTACTCTTTGAGGTGGCCTCCCCAGGCTAAGCAGGAGGCAAGCTTGCCCTGTTCATGCCTCTGCTGTCTCTATGCTGCGGAGGGTGTTGGTCTCCACTCCAGCATCCTTCATTAGTGCAAAGTTCATGTTCTTTTTAAAGGAGGGTAAGACACACCATGGCCACATTTAATAGAGACCTAGTGTTAAAGCAACCGTGTAAGCACCCCTGAGCAGGCGGTCTCCATGGCCTGCTCAGTCCTTGGTCGCTCAGGAGAGACAGACTGATGTGGGGTTGGTTCTGTGATGTGGATGCTTGTCCACCAGAAGCTGATGGTGACCCATCAACTCATTTCACACAGGTCAAAGAGCAGCCCTGCTGGGGATGACTCAGATCACACATTAAGGCCATGTCTACACTACAGGGACTAGTGGAATAGGTACGGCCCTGTAGCTCTGCCAGCATCGCTCCATTGTGTAGCTGCAGCCTACAGCAGTGGAAACGTTCTTCCATAGCTGTAGGAACACCACCTTCCCAAGCGACAGTAACTAGGTCAACAGAAGCATTCTTCCACTGAGCTTGCCGCATCCAGACAGGGGATGGGGTCCGCATAGCTATGGCACTCTGGGTGTGGATTTTTCACATCCCTGAGTGCTCTAACTAGGTCAACCTAAGTTTTACCGGCCCAAGCCAGTAACCTAGAGGTGACTGTCCCCATATCCTGTTACCAAGTCCCTGAGCCGCCCAGCCCCAGTTAAACTCCGGACACTTTCATAAGGAACAGCATGCGCAGGAAGTGCCATCAGCCAGGAGCTCACTCCAGCCGACAGAATGATTCTCGGGGGCTTGTGAAACGTTTTTCTCTCTTGGGGGTTTTTGGCCTCCGGCAGCTCCCGTGCTGCAAGCCAGCAAGTCCCATCTGACTGCGCGACGTGCTGGGGGAGGCTGTGCTAGAGAATAAGATCAAAGACTTTCTGCTTCCCCCACCGTCCTCCAGAGGCAGAGGGCAAATCACTCAGACGGGGCTCCGGCTGCCACGCTCTTCCTTCCCGTAGTCTCCCACCGGAAGCCGAGTGCTGGATGCAATGCAACACTAAACAGGACCCTGCGCCTACCTGCGGGCAGGTGGCATTTCTAGGAGTTTGTTCTAAACAGCTGGGAAACAAAGTGCTAATTATAATCAAAACTTAATTAGCATCTGAGCGCTTCATGGGATTCTTGGATTGAATACACAGCCAGGCACAGCAGGGGCTGATTAAAGCAGGACGCTTGGAACTTTAGGGCCCAGGCCCTGTAGTCCGAGTGGGCCTGGAGGCACCAATGAAGCAGAGCCCAGGTAGCAGCTGGGGGAGGCCATCTTCTCCCTCCTAGCAGAGAGCCCATGGGATTAGGAGGAGGAGGAAGGAAGGAAGGAATGCTGGGCACTGGGAGGAAGGGGTGATGGGGGGGGGAGGGAGAGGAAGACTTTGGTGTCATTGTACTTAAGATGGGAAAGGGTGGATGCAGCAGGTCCTTTCACCTGACTCCACTCCCCCAGCGAAATAAGAACCAAGCAGGCAGGTGAGTGGTGTTCGGAAGCTTTCTCCCGCCTGAAGGAGAATGCGTCCATCAGCGTAGCTACCATCGCTCGGGCAGGGGGTCCTACAGTGCCGAGAGGAAAAAAAACAACCTCCCTTCTCTGGAGGCTGCATCTATGCTATGGGCTTGTGCCAGCTTAGCCACATCGACCGAGCTGCGCTGCTGTAGTCTCCGTAGTGTAGACGTGCCCTGAGGCCATGACGACACTAGGCTCTCTCTGAAAGTATCCTCTTGCCCCCGGAGCGGTCACGTAGACCAGCCCCCGGTGCTTTCATCACCCTCTCCTCTAGCCCTGCTCAGACTGTTCCTCCCAGCACCCTGGGCTGGACTCTCCTTCCAGGTTCTCCTGATCCCTGGAACTTTCTGCCAAGTGAGAGAGTGTAGCCTCCCCCAGCAGGCAGGTCTGAGTCAGCTGGGGGTTGCACTGCTGCTCCCCCCCCAGCTGAACAGGGTCACATGGCACAGTGGTTATAATGCTGGCAGGTAGTCTGGTACTACTTTGTATTAGGAGCGCTCCTAGGACCACATTATGCTAGGCGCTGCATGAACACAGAACAAAAAGACGGGCCCTGCCCAAAGTCCTTACAGTCTACTGCCAGTGGCAGCTGGAGCAATGCCAGGGCAAAGGGGGGAGACTTTCTGGGGCCCTGGCTCAGCAAGGGATTTCAGCACACATCTAAGCACGTGAGTCATCCCCAAAGCCACATGCTTAAATGCCTCGCTGAGTCAGCTGTCGATCCTGGCCAGCGTTTTCAGGCATAACTAGTGATTTGGGAGGGCTCTGTTTCCTGGGTGCCCAACTGGAGATGTTTTAAGGGGGGATTGGCTTTCAGAGCAGGTGGGTGAGCACTCGGCATTGTCTGAAAATCTGGCCCCATTTCAAGTGTCCAATTGGGCACCCAAAGTCACTGGCCACCTTTCGAAACCTTGGCACCTGTATTTAAGAAACGTGTTAAAACGCAACTCAGGCACTGATCTAGCAGGGGGCAGACCGGGCCAAATTCTGATGGAAGGGGATTCAGAGGGAGCCGTGTCTCATGAACTGAGCTTGGGTGCGGCTTTGAGCCCAGCTCCCTTGTGTATGTAGACAGGGCTGCGGTGGGAATGTGCTAGAATAGGGAGCACCGCCGAGTGGTTTCAGATGCTGGCCTTAGGCCAGGGGTCTCAATGCGAACACCTCCAGGTTGTCAGGGTGGAGTTTGCTCCACTAGGCAGTGCAGGATGATGGCACTCCCGGGGAACATGTAGTGTCATTATCGAAAGCTGTTTTGTCAGAGGACTTTTGTACTTGGAGAGATTTTTTTGAATGGCCTGTTTTCTTTAACAATAAAGTGCACCCTTGCCCCTTCTGCAGCCCTCAGTTCCGGGGGTTGGGGGGGAGGGACAGGTCTGTGCCACGTCTGAAGAGAGCAATTAAAAGGAATTATAAATGTTGGAAATGCCAGTTTTGCTCTGTGGGGGTGAAGTTCCCCCTGTGCTGAGAGTGAAGTGCTGGCTTCCTGCAGGGGCGTGGGAGGTAACCTCCTCCTGAGAGAGCCTCATGGGCTCCCCTGACAAGAGGACAGCTGTCCAGTCATACCCCAATACTGATCAGTGCAAAAATCGCACACTGCTCGGGAGTTGTGTGCCACTATCCTTATCTCTCCCAGCTCTCCAAGGTGCAAACTTTCAGGTATACATGTGTGCGTCTGTGAATGCAACATGTTGTAGCATGGGGCACCATCTGCCATTTGTAGATGGTTGTTCTCAAAGTGGCGAGGTTTGCAACTCCTAGAGGCTCTCGGCAAATGGGCTAAGAAATCAATGGATTTTTAAATTTTTTCTACACATTTCCCTTCAGCGTTTGACACTGAGCCTCTGCTCCTGCAATGATCTCCACGCAAGCCAAACAGTATCACACTGGTACACAGGAACCACAAACAGGCAGGATCATGTTACTTCTTAGTACAATGGGGCCTTCAGCCCTGTTTGGGTTCCCTAGGTGTTGCTGGAACAGTGAAATCGGCCTATCTGGTTTCTTTGTCCAAGCTGGGTGAAAGATGCAAAGTAAATAAACAGCACAAATAGCAAGAGGTAAATTACCTTTTTGAAAACCTTATCTCTAAGAATAAGGTGTTACAGAAGGAATGGTTTTTAAATGTGTTCTAATTTGAAAATGCCCTCTTAAAAATATTCACACTTTTAAAAAACACATTAAACACACTTTCCCCTTAGGCTACTAATGACACCTCTAATTATTAAGAAGGAGGAAAAAGTTTTAAAACTTCTACTCAGTTTACTTTGGGCTGTATAAGCCAATGAAATCTGGTTCTTAATGCTGCAGCGTTTGGACAACAAACAGCAGGGGAACTGCTTTAACAAACATTTCCATTGGAATTTTATGTATCTGTTTTTAGAGCTCAGGAAATATTTGCTTTTAGCCTTAGGTTTTGGAAAAGATGCTTTTGGAAATACAAATCTAAAGAGACACAGTCAACTCACATTTGGCCCAGTGGTTAAACACACTAATGATAATTTCAAAGTTTGATCATTGTGACTGGATATGTAAATAAATGAACTGGTGCATATAATTGAATCTCTGATCAGTCAGATAGATTTACACAAATCTAGCCAAATTCAGCCCTGATGTAACTTCACTGAAGACAATGGAATTAAGCCAGGAATGGATGTGGCCTTTTATATTCCTGAGATTTGGCTTTAAATGAATCCAGCACCCATCACGTTGGCATCTGATCATCATAGCAAACTGAAAACAAAACCTAGGAATATGTTACCCGCTGCTCACATGCTGCTAGCCATCCCCAGGCACTGCCACACAGATCTCACCCAATGGCATGCCCGTTCATGAGGGAGATGCTTGATTAAATACATATCTCTTGACATGCACCGAAAGTCCCCAAATTTGGGAGCGGACAGATCCGGAGCAGATGACCCTCCCTTGAGAATCCCTGGCTACAAGCGCTTATGCGTTTAACACTGGGATCTGACTGCAAGAAGACCCCAGGCCATTGGGGTGAAAAGAAATTCGCTGGGAAAAAGAATTAAAGCCCCTTTATGGCAGCAAATGCTAAGTTACAGCTTACAGAGCAACAGTTACTTTACCACATTATTTCTACCCATTAAACCTATGGCATGTGCAAGGAAAGACAAACCCTACATGTGCACAAGGGATGCAACATACATCTGTTGGGACAACCAGAGCCAGAATAAACCAGGCCTCACCTACTCAATCCCTACACCTCCAGCTTTGGAGGGTGGGAGACACTTCAGAGAGACAGAAACAAAAGGATCCCACCCCTATCACCAGCTCCGAAGCAGTGACTACGTTTGGATTCTCTCGCTTTCACAGCAGAAAGGTCAATGCTAGCAACCTCCTCTATCCCCCAGTCTGTCACTTCATGAACTGAATTACAGCCAAGTGTTCTGGGCACAGAGTCAGCTGCCATCTCTCTCTGTCTGTCGCTCCCTTTCACCATCTCCCCTCGCACACGCTTCCCCTCGGGGAGATCTGTCGCAAAGGCCAAGGCAGTGATAGCATCACCGCCCACGCAGGAGGGGAGGCAAAGCTGGGGCCTCCTAACTAGAGTGCCTCTCCACCACAGCGGAGCAAGAGGCACGTCTTAGACACACCAGCCAGTCTTTCCTTCTGGCCCCTATGGAGCAGGGGGAGGGGCAGTGCTCAGAAATACGGAGTCATGAAACGAAGAACTGGGACGCGCTCTTTAAACAGCCGCAGGATTTCAGGGATTCCTCTTGCTCCGTCAGCTTCTGCGGGGTCTTTCAGCGTGGCTCTGTCCCACGTTGCACCCTTAGATAGGTGGGCTCGCCGATAAACAGTGGCACCAAGCTAGCCTTTCATCGGGGACAGCTCTGGCACCAAACAAGCAGGT
The DNA here is from genome assembly GCF_013100865.1 of Trachemys scripta elegans. Classification (NCBI taxonomy): domain Eukaryota; kingdom Metazoa; phylum Chordata; order Testudines; family Emydidae; genus Trachemys; species Trachemys scripta. The sequence goes on from NC_048311.1 coordinate 19,108,245, forward strand.
CATTTAACCCGTGATAGGTAAGGGCCCCGATCCTGCATGCTTTTAAGCACCCCTAACTCATTCGACTTTAAGTGGAGCGTGGGAGGCAGCCTGGCACCTTTCAGGATCAGGGCCTGATTTCTATGTGATTTCTGCTGTACAAACTTCAGCCAGCATAGCTCACAGAGATAATGCTCGCTTACATTCTACAGAAATGTGTTGAAACGTAAGTAGGCCCAAAAATCTAGCTCTTAACAATATGCTTGACAATAGTTGGTAAAATTGGAGTGACGTGAAATGAGATAATTCAGAGGCCAGCTACAGATAAGTTCGGCGGTAACCCCAAGGCTCGTCGTAAACATGTTTTGGTCCTCGCTGGTTATTACAAGTGTTTTGGAAAGCGCTATCTGTATTGATAATTACTGGTCTGGCTTTTACGCAGATGTTAATTAAGACGGTGCTCAATGTTAAATAGCCAATGAGGGAGTAGCAATATTTAATGATGGCAGCGGAAATACAGATATGGTAAAAGGTGGATTTAATATTAACTCATGGGGAGCATGATTAGAATTGATTATGCAAAGGGCAGCATACTGATTTGAGATAGGCACGCCCGTCCACCATCACAGAAAGGGCTGTACTCACTTTCCATCCAGGGACTGATCACCCCTGGGTGCACTGTTTATCTCAGAGTGGGAGTATCAAGCCAGTTTGTGGGGACACTGCGATGCTTGTTTGCTTTATTTTATTTTAAATAAGGTATTTAAATTTAAATCACTCATCGTGTCAGGCTCAGTCCTCCGCTAAATTTAGTTATCTGGAACCGCCTAGAGGCTCAGATGCTAAAGAATTCAGGTTGGTTTCATCCCTTATCTTTGAACTACGAACACATAAACCAAGGGTTATTCGTGGACCCTGGGGGAAAAGCTCCAAGAGCAGAAGGAACCTGCTCTGTGTTGGCTTCCAAACTCCCTCTCTGGAGGAGGTTTCTGTGTTAACTAGCTGCAGAGCCGCCTCATGCCCCCGCTTCTTTAAGTGTTGGTGGAAGGTGCTGGATTAGCAGCCCTGGAAAGCCAAGGCTCCTCTCCCGACAGCACTGATGGCAACAGCCTGGCTTTTCCCTCACTGCCCCTGCCCCTCAGCCACGCTCCCTGGTCCAAGAGAGCCAGCCAGGCAGCCAATTGCAGTCATGGTGTTGGGAGGTGGACACTTGCCCATTAGGAATTGGCCTGAGACCACGAATCTGATTTCACCTGGGCCACTCAACAGCCTTTGTACGTCTTGATCGCTGCTAATCTGGGCTGGATTTGTGCCCATGACCTAGAACGGAGAGGCTCGTTTCTATTAATAGCCCTGAGCTAGTCACCGTGCCCTTCCCCCTCCCAGCAAGCACGCAGTTCGCAGGAGAACGAGACCGTGACAGATCCTAGGGAACTGGATGCGAAAGGGAGAGCCCTGGAATTCGCACCGTGAAGTGCAGTGTATGGATGGCTCCGTGGGACACCCCCTCTGGGGGGGAGGATTTGCTGACACTGGCGAAAGGCAGCTGATTTCCCAGGGCTGGCCTCTCCCTTTCCAGCCTCGTCACATGATGGATGTCGTACAAAATTAGACCCTGAGGGACATAAGATAGGTGAAAGCCCAGAAGAACTAGCTGAAAGCAACGTGTCTCAATGTCACAACTAGCATTTAGTTCAGTGCACCAGACAAGCCCACTTAGACAGATGGAGGCTTCCAGTGGGCCCCAGCCTCTCGAGAGGGCATCAACGTACGTGGTGTCCCGCGAGGAAAGCAAAGGTGCTTGGAGAATAGCCTTGCGGGGCAGAGGAAGGTAGCCACGTGCGGTGTTAGCCCAAGGAATTTTGCTGTAATCTGCACAATCATTCAGCCCATCTGCAGTCACTAGGTAAACACTGCACTGCCCTGGGTAGATTAGCAATTGCAACTCTTACAACTTTCTACAGTGTCTGAGGTGCAGTCGGTTTGGAGGCTCTCGCTGTGGGTAGCTGATAAGACTCAATATGAGGGTGAGGACCTGCCACATTTCCCAGATCCGAGAGGGGCAGGAAGGTGGCTGGAAGATCAGGCAGCAGCCCTTTTTCCAGAGACTCTCGCAGAGCTTTTAACTGTCCTGAGATCATGGGGGTTACTTTAGCCCCTTAAGTCAGGTGGAAATGGGGACTCGGTTCCAGGACAGCAGAGCTCACTGCTGCTCGCTCTCTACATTTCTAGAACACCTGTTGTCCGAGGGGATCCCAAAGCATCTGACACACATGCATGAGGCGATTGTCCAAGCACATATATTGAACACAGGCCCGAGCTGCAAAGTTTGGAGGTGGATCCAAACTATTCCAAATAGCACGGACTCCCTCAGGCCAATGCTATGCGCAGCGGTCTCTGTACTATTCAGTGTGAAACCTGGATCCCTGAAATAAGACTCTTCCTCTTACCCCAGCCCATGTACTTAAGTAGGCGCAGCACAACTTTGAATCAAGCAGGGGCAAGAGAAGCGGGGGGTGGGGGGTAGTTTTTCTCCCTCACTAATTTCCTGCAGAGGAAACCAGCATCGCTTTAAACATGCCCCTGCAGCTGGATGCAAAGCACCAAGTGATGGAAGCCTAATAAGTAGAAACAAGAGGACAAGGCAAATTGACACCCACGGCCCACTCATCTCCTGGGCACGCTGGCTAGGCTGGTCAGACAGGTTTGGGGCTGGGAGAGGACAAGGCTGTGGCTCCCAGGAGTTTCTCTCACCCATTGGGTGTTACACCTCTTTCTAGCCCTTCCTTCTCCCCCCCCGGGGGAACCCAGAAAATGGGCGGGGCTTACACCTGTCTGTTCCCTCAGCCCCCAGACACGCCACCTGCCAGGCAGACGCGGAAGTGAGTTGCCAAGCGACACACTTCGGGCTTTGCTAGTTCATCAGGCCGGGGCCCCACTTCGCAAGCCCCCGGGGGCCCCTGTCTGGGCAGGCCCAGCTGCTCGGGCGCCCTGTACCGCCAGCCCCAGAGCAGGGCAGGCAAAGCCCAGCGGGACACGTGCTGGAACCAAGGGGGAAGAGTTGGGGGGAAGCCAACTTCCTAAAGGGGCGCTGGAGCAGCCGGCAAAGTCCTGGGGCCTGCAGGGGGCTGGGAGAAGCTCCCGAGTGCAAGTGAATTTACTTTTGCTCAATTCGGAGTCAATTTTACAAGCGATAAAGGGGGGGGGGGGGGGAGAAGAGTGCATAGAAACCCGCGCAGGGAGCATTGATCACTCATACTCCGCACGTCCCTAGAAAGTAGGGTGACCAGACAGCAAATGTGAAAAATCGGGACGGGGGTGGGGGGGTAATAGGAGCCTATATAAGAAAAAGACCCAAAAATCAGGACATCTGGTCACCCTACTAGAAAGTGGGGGGTGACTTTGACTCCCCCTCCCCTTGCTCGCCTTCCCCAGGCACTTACCTTCCTGCCGGGGTACCCTGGGCGCAGCCAGCTCCCTAATCTTCCCAGCCCACGTCTCCGCCAGCTTCAGATTGTCCTCCGGCTCCTGGGACACGCACACGCGGAAAGTCCTGGCGAGGCGCTGCCTGGAGGGCGAGGCGTCCCACCAGCCCTTGCGGAAGGGGTAGCAGAAGACGGAGAAGTAGGCGGCCGGCTCCGGCTGGGGCTCCCGGCCGGCGAAGGCAGAGCAGCCGATGCAGTCCGCCAGCTTCAGCGCGGCGCTCGGGCCGGCCGGCGCGGAGCCGACCCGCTGCATGCGGAGCTCCCGGCCGCAAGTGAGACTCAGCGCGTAGCTCATCTTGGGAGCGGGGTCCAGCAGCGCGAACACCCCGTGGAGCAAAACTTCGGCGGCGTCACTCTGCGGGGAGCTTGTCCCGGGGCCCGGCTGCCCGCCCTCCATCGCTGGCTCATTTAGCGGCTGGTCCAGCAGCACCTGATGGGGCAGAGAGAGAGACAGAGCCGCCGCCGCCGCTGCTGTCACTTGCAGGGACTGCCCCTGCTGCTGGAGCGCGAGCGGCTCTGGCACCGGGCGGGATGGCTCTGGAGCCCGCGGGCCCTGCTCTCGGCTGACACCTGGCGGCGTCTCTAGGGCACGGCAGCGTCTCTGGGTTCATTCATAAAGAACTAGGGACTATCAACTATTGACCAGGCCAGGAACTGATTCCCAACAGCTGCTGGACAAGTTGCACCAATAGCGGCAGTAGGGTGACCAGATGTCTCGATTTTATAGGAACAGATCCGATATTTGGGATTTTTTCTTATATAGGCCTATTACCAGCCACTTCCATCCTGATTTTTTACATTTGTTGTCTGGTTACCATCCTGCCTCTTAAAAGGAGTGGAGCAGGTGTGATCCAGGGGGTTAGGAGAGCCGGGCTGTCTTCCTGCTTCAGATTTGCTGTGATACCCTGTTCAAGTGACTTCACTGCGCCGTGCCTCAGTTTCCCTATATGTAAAATTGGGGAGAATATTATTTATTAATGTATTAGTGTTGCAGTACCACCTAGTAGGCACCCCAGTCAGGGACCCCCATTGTGCTAGGTGCTGTACAAAAAGACAAAAATCCCTGCCTCCCAAAAGCTTTCAGTAATACCCCGCCTTTGTCAAGTACTATGAGAAAGTGCAGGGCACATTTTAAGAGGTTCAGCATGTGGTGCATGTTTGCGGGCACTGGAAGGGCAGATGTACGCATGGCAGAGAAAAAAGACCTTGGATGGAAGGATGTGGTATCCTGAGTGGATCAAAAGGACTATTCATCCACAAACAGATTAGCAGAGGATCATACAAAATGGGTTACCATGGCTGCAAACCTCCAGTAATGGAGATGCCGCATAAAAAGATGAGATTCTCACCTTTCTGTAGACAAAGAGCAACCATAAACGTTGTGGTCTATTGCTTTGATTTGACATTAAGGGGACCAACAGTAAAGTCTCTCTAGAAGAGAACAAAATGTGAGTGTCTCCTCTGCAGCCTTCTGCATAGAACTGCTCACAAAACAGCTGCCAGTCTCAGGGCAAGTCTACACTTAAAATGCCGCATCGGTGCTTCTGCTTCTGTAGGGCGTTCATGAAGATGCTCTAAGCCGATTGGAGAAAGCGTAGTTAATCCACCTCTCTGAGAGGCGGTAGCACTCTATCGGCTGTGGGGTGATCAGACAGCCAGTGTAAAAAATCGGGACAGGGGGTGGGGGGTAATAGGAGCCTATAGAAGAAAAAGACCCCAAAATCGGGACTGTCCCTATAAAATTGGGACATCTGGTCACCCTAGCGGCTGGAGAAGTTCTCCTGCCAACATAGCGCTGTCTATACAGCAAGGAAGGTTGGTATAACTATGTCGCTCATCGCTGTGCAATGTAGTTAAACTGATACAGGGCTGTAGTGTAGACCACACCTCAGAAGACAGCAGAGCCCTTATTGATTTAAAGGTGCAGTACACAGAAATATACTCACAACAATGATGCCTCTAAAATCCTCACAAAGGCCTCAGGTTAGGAAGCATTGTACAAATGACATAGAATTATTATCCCCTTCTGTGTCTGTGCAGTGCCTAGAATAACGGGGTCCTGGTCCAAGGGATCCCAGGCACTACCACAATACAAGTAATAAACAATAATGGTGATGTCAGAGACTAGGTCCTGCATGGATTGGTTGGTGCCCTGGAAATACCTAGGATAGCAGGGTGAGTGAGTATCCCAAATAGCTGTGGAACAATATGACCCTTCTGCCTTTCACTGGGTGTTCCTCAGCTGCTGGGCAGAGTTTTCGCTGTCTAGTTTTTGTGGGACTTGGCAGTTTTTAATCAAGGAAGAGTTTGTGAAAAGCGTTGGGGATTTGTGTGCCCTAAGGAAGGGAGCTGACATGGTTAGCTGAGTTTGTGAGGCCTTACACTCAATTCCAGGGCATTTCTATTTTTTTTGTCTGTCTGTCTGTCTGACAATAACATTTGAATGCTGCATCCGATCACGTCCAAATTTTCAAGGATTGTGCTAAGCATTATTAGCCAGAACTCTACTGGTTTGGGGGATAATTGGTACATCGAAAGAGAGGAAAATGGGAGCCACGTGGAGCCACTGTCCTCTGTTAACACCCTCCAGCAGAACAATGCTCCTACTCATCCTCCCAAGAGAGTTTAACAGGTTGACACGCTGACTGACAGAAGAGAAATAATAGCTCTCCCTGCTGAGAAAGGGATGGGCTCCATGCTCCGCCAGAAGGAGAGGAGGCTTCATTCTTTTCTGCAAAAGAACAGGAGTACTTGTGGCACCTTAGAGACAAGTACTCCTGTTTTTTTGCGGATACAGACTAACACGGCTGCTACTCTGAAACCTGTCATTCTTTTCTGCCTCTTCCAAGCCTGTTCCAGGTGAGGCAGAGAGGGCACCAGCCATCCACCCCCACACTCCCCTCCAGTCTAGGGGGAAGAAAGGTACTTTGGCACACGCAGAGCACCTGGTGTGATGTGCACGATGGGGGACATTGGCCGGGGGAGGAGGGAAGGAGGGCAATGGGGGGGGAGACAGAGCCCCTGGCTTGGTGGGAAAAATGGGAGAGCTATCTGGGGGGGAAGGGAAAGGGGGAGAAGGGCCCTGGTGTGGTGGGGAGAAAGGGGATCCAGGGGGGCAGGGAGAAATGGGGGGAACGAGGGTGCTCCCTGGCTCAAGGGAGAGAAGAGGGGACCCTGGTGTCGGGGGTGGGGAAGAGGGGCATACAGAACCCCTGAGAGATTGGCAGGAGCTGCAGGGAGTCCAGCAATGGGAGGGTGGCCCACAGGGCAGTGGGGGGATGCAAAGAGCCTCTGGTGTGTGCAGGGAGCTTGGCCAACACAGGCTGCGAAGTGTGTGACACCCCCAGGAATAATAATACTGCTGCTGGGGGAGGCGTCTCAGGCCGAGCTTGGGGTGTCTTGTCCAGCAGTGACTGGGCAGGGGGGCCTGGCTGAGCACGGCTGTTGCCAGGGAAGAGGAGAGCAGGACAGTTGAGGCAGCTGGAGCTTGTGAGGGTCCTGAGCTGCTGCAGGTTGGTTAAGAGCCCATGTCACTGAAGGGGGCGTAAAGAACGCTGGGGAGTGTGGGGGTTGTTACTGAGGCAAAGGGCTTTCTCCCACCTGCATCTTCAATCCTCCCGTTCCCATGGCAGCTCCTTCCTTTCTATGCAGCTGCCTGTTTCCTTTTCCCTATAGAGCCCCTCTGTCGCATCCCAGCACTTTCGGAACTGCAGTCTATGGGGCCCCTCTGATTCTGATGTGCTTGCGCATCAAAACCCTGGTTTCAATGCATTCCGTCGGGACCCCTGAAAAACCAGGACGTTCCTGGGGAAGTAGTGTCAGCGTCCAGAGGCCGGAGAGCTGTGGATTTCCCCCCAGTGAAACCCACTCCAGGGAAGGCGTGTGCTCGGCTGGTACTGCTAATAACAATACAGGAGACGTTTAGGACAGAGCAGAGACAGAGAGTTGGCACAGAAGACCTCAGCAATTGGGGGGGTGGGGTGCTAGTGATTGACAGATTAAAAAAAAGCTGGAAAGAAGCAAACTTCCCTAAAAGGAGGCGTAAGGGCGTGGCCCAGAGAACAGCGTGATGGGCTGGGATCCTGCAGCAAGAGGCTATACCCCGATCCAGATGGGTAGAGCACAAGTGCTGGTGACCAGGAGAAATTAACCCAGGGCAAGCAGAATGAGACTGGATGGAGAGAGTGACTGAAAAATGATCAGGACTAGTTTGGGGAAAGAGGTAACACATCTGAGGAATGTGAACCCATGGTGGTTTACCCTGCCCTGAGCTGATATGCTAATTGTCATCCCAGGCACCCATCCCTCTAATTATTACCTGGAGGAGGAAGGCGAAAGATTGTCAGTTGGCCTGATTCTGATCTCGCCTACACTTTAAATTTAAATAAATTAAATTAATGGAGATATCCCATCTCCTAGAACTGGATGGGACCTCAAAAGGTCATTGAGTCCAGCCCCCTGCCTTCACTAGCAGGACCAAGTACTGATTTTGCCCCAGATCCCTAAGTGGCCCCCTCAAGGATTGAACTCACAACACTGAGTTTAGCAGGCCAATACTCAAACCACTGAGCTATCCCTCCCCCCTTATAACTCCACTGGCTCCGTGATGTGCACAGATGTGAGAGGAGAACCAGCCTCATAGAATCATAGAATATCAGGGTTGGAAGGGACCTCAGGAGGTCATCTAGTCCAACTCCCTGCTCAAAGCAGGACCAATCCCCAACTAAATCATCCCAGCCAGGGTTTTGTCAAGCCTGACCTTAAAAATCTCTAAAGAAGGAGAGATTCCATCACCTCCCTCGGTAACCCATTCCAGTGCTTCACCACCCTCCTAGTGAAAAAGATTTTCCTAATATCCAACCTAAACCTCCCGCAAGGAGTCTCTGAGGCAAGTGTGTGAGGGCATTTCTGAGCTTAGAGTGAGGATATAGAGTGGGGTGCTCTGTTTCTGCTAAAGGGAGCTCACTGTATCATCAGAGCAGTATGGGCTTTAAAGGAAGAATGGACAGTATTGTAAGACTGGTGGTCACAGGGTATTCTACACTGCAGTGTAAGCCCACAGTTAGTGGGACTCGAGTCAGCTGACTTGTGCTAGGGAACCCTGCCCTTGCGCGTCTACATTGTGTTTTAACCCTATGTTAAGACTTTTCTAACCTGTGCTTGAATCTAGGGCTCTGGCATCCACACTGCAGCACGCAGACCAGAGGCCCTGGTGCCCCACCACCACCCCAAATGTGGCCACTCTAGCAGTGCACTGTGGGAACACTTCACTGCCTGCCCCGCACGCTACAGGAAGTTGGAAGCAGCTGGCTTTGCAAAAGGCTTGATGGTTCGCTCTCCCTTGCAAACCCAGGAGGCTCGCTGATAGTGTGCTTGCAGATCAGTGATCAGAAGAGAATGGGTTAACCCGACCTGAGCTGCAAAGGGGCGTGGCTTCCATTGGGGAGTGGATTGCAGATTGTTGGGATAGAGAAGACTGAGGAAGTTATCCCACAATGGGGCATTTCCAACTGACTCCTGGGACTCAAGTCAAGCAGAGCTGCATCTACACTGCAGAGAAATAGGGCTTGGACTCCAGGTCCCAGCTTAACTCAAGCTTGGACACTCCAGTCCTGCAGGGTCCTTGGACCTTGAGCCTGAGCTCTGGGTTAGCACAATTGCAGTGTAGACACAAAGGGGGGTAGGCTTTAGCCTGGGCTGAGGCATGGGCGTACACTGCAGTGTAGACATACCCTAAGGCTCTAGAACCTGCGAGGTAGGAGGGTCCCAGCACTCGGGATGCAGCCCACGCCCAGAAGTCTACATAGCAATGAAACAGCCCTGCAGCCTGAGCTTGCAGGTGTCTAGTTGCTGTGTAGACATAACCTAAGACTCCTATACCCAAGTCTCATGGTTAGTGAGCTCTCTCTCTCCTGCCCCCCAAGGCCCAGATCCCAAGGGCATTACCTTTCTAAATACCTTTGCGGATATGGGCCTCAGTCCGTATGAGAGATGGATTCTAGCTAGCCCTGGGCCTCTGACCTCCTTTAGAGGGAACAAGTCCTATGTGCTTAACATGAAACTGCTCCAATTTCATTTTGATCCTAATCTCTGGCTGCAGTTCCCACCAGGAAGATTTTCCAGCCTTTGCAGGCTATTTGATGTTAACAGATCCTCTGGCTAGTTACACTTGGGGGATTTTTCCCATGTTAAAATTGGAGCAGGTTATGCTGTCTCACTGCTCTGGTAGGAAAATGTGCTTGGAGGTAGCTATATAAATATAGGAGAGATTCGCTCATTTGGAGGACTACACTTTAAAAATAGCCTGTTTGGTGCCATGAGGCAAAGTATCAGCAAACTTAATACATAAATAAACCAATCCAAGGTAAGATAAAGATAGGAAATCTCTCCTACTGATCTTCCTCTGTCTGAGGGAATATGAGGGAATCTAGGCTAGCGATTAAGTGCAGACAACTGGGAACCGTGGCTTCTGTGTTGCATTCTACCCCCAATTTAGTGTGACCTTGGGCATGTCACTTAACCTACCCATCTGGTAAATAAGGGATAATGTTCATCTCTAAGGAATGTTGTCAGGCTTAAGTGTTTGTCAAATACTCTGAGATCCTCTGTAAAGTCTTAGCAGCATAAACTCTTGAGAAAGGAAACCTCCTAAGAATTGATAATGCAGAGAGACAAATTTTTCCTGGTCCCTTAAAAATGACTAAACGGCTATTTGCTTCCTCTCAGGAAATTCTCCAGGCCTCACTGGAGGAAACGATGTAACCTTTATAACTATTTCCAGCAGGTGTTGCACTGTGATTGAGGGTGTTTACTTTGGTTTTGGTTTTTCTCTTATTACCATTTTACGTACATATTTCTGCAGCTATGGAATTCCCTGTTTCCTGTCTGTGCCAGTACTGTCCCTAAAAGTAGCCAGCCAACAGTTAAGTCTCTATTGATTTGCTTGTTTGTTGTGTTCTGGCACCAGCTCCCTGTGTGGGGAAGGAGAAAATGTCATTAGTGACTTCACCACTTATCCTGTCTAAACAAAGTCTAAAGATGATTAGGTGCAGTACAAACTTCTTAGTGATCAGTTAGCAGCCTGATGTGATTTAACCAGATACTGTCATTGGGGTTGAACCAGGGTTCAAAATCCATCCTCTAGTCTGGGTTGCTTCTACCTAGAACAAGGTGAATTTTTTTGGCTAAAAAAGTCAGATTCTGGTCACCCGAAACATTTTGTAAATTCATGTCAAATTCGCCAAATTGTTTCAGTTTAAAAAAAAATGGAAAAAATCAAAATGTTTCATTTTGACATTTTCGAAACAAGATGTTTTGATATTTCGATCTGAAATGACTTTTTGTTTTGAAATTTACTTCCATTTTTTTGAGTTAAACTCAAAAATGAAACCAAACATTTTGTTTCAGGTAAAGCAAAATGTTCTGTTGGACCCGAAACAATTCTTTCCTCCATCGTCAGTTTCCTGAAAAATCCAGGAAACAAACCTTGTTTCTGGTTGACCCGAAATGAGGTTGGTTTGTTTGGGCAGCGAACTGAAAATCAGTCATTCACACTGCTCTGCTCTGACCTGGAATTGCTTTAGGAAAGGGGGAGGGGACGGTCTTATGGCTAAAACACAGGACTGGGGATTTGGATTCTGCCATTGACTGGGTTTTGCCATGTGGCTATGGGCTGCCCTGTGCCTTACATTTCCCACCTGTAAAATGGGGTTAATAGCTTCCTCTAAGTATTAATATAAGGCTTTAAAGTGACCTGCAAAGGGTTTTTAAAAACACGGAGCTTGTATTCTTTTTTTGCTGCTTTATAGGAGAGAAGTTGGAGGTCAGGCAGGCATGGGAGGGGTTCGGAAAAGGACAGGCAAGGAGGAAAAGGAAGTAGGATGCAGCAAATCAGTGAGCCAGTGGAGGAGAAAATGGCCACACAGAGGCAAGAGAAGACAGGAGGCAGTAGCCAGTTTGCTGCAGCCACGTCCCAGCCAGTGAAGAAGGCTCAGCAATGCGAGGGAAACAGTCTATATGGGCATAGAGACCTTATTCAAAAGTGAATTATTTTTATTCCTTAAGTGAGTTCCATCCTGATAAGCTTTTAAAGTAAGTTTTTTTTTTTATCCAGATGAAAACTCTCAAAGAGAAGCTGTCTGACTTATGTCTGCCTAGTTCCTAAATATGAAGATAATTAAACTGTCTTGTTTGTGCGATGAGATTACTAAATTGTCTCATCTGTGAGACAACGATGACATCTGGCTATAAACTGTCCAACTGATTTTTAATTTTGCAGGTGAATTAATGTTGAGTGGCTGCTGGTTGCTAAAACAACGAGGAGTCCTTGTGGCACCTTAGAGACTAACAAATTTATTTGGGCATAAGCTTTCGTGGGCTAGACCCACTTCATCAAATGCATGGAGTGAAAAATACAGTAGCAGGTATAAATATACGGCATATGAAAAGATGGGAGTTGCCTTACCAAGTGTGGGGTCAGTGCTAACGAGGCCAATTCAATCAGGGTGGATGTTCCCAACAGTTGACAAGAAGAGGTGAATATCAGCAGAGGGATATTGCTAGAGTCTTTTAAATCCATTACTTTTCTAGGATTTGCGCTACATTTGGGGTAAGCTGGTGATATAATGTCATCTCGAGACCTTTACACGAAGGCACGCTCATGCCAGCTTCCTTAAAAGTGATCTCCAGTCTGCATTTTTGATATTTTGTGGGAGAGTTCGCAGACATACAGTCTCAGTGTGCAAACATCCAATACTGTATTTAGTAACTGCTGGCTTAAGCAGGACTTTTCCAAGGCGATACTAGCTAGTGATGATTTAATTGGACCCTGATTGGACCAAGTTGCCTGGTTCCAAGGTCGACCTCACACCTGACTTGTCGGAAGGCCGAGGGAGGTACTGCAAGGCAGGGTGACCAAAGTTTGCAAACCTGAAGAGCCGAGGGTGAGGCTGAGAAGCCTTTGGGGTCAACGAGCCCCCTACGGGACGCTCTGGGGCAGGAAGTCATGACATCCATGAACGGGCCATGCCAGCCTTTGACCAGTCTCCCTGCCCCCAAGATAGCCAGCTAGTGAGAAGGGCTGTGCCAGCAACATCACCATCTGGCTCTTTGATTGTAGTCCTAGCTCCTAATGTGCGCAAGTGCAGAAAATTGCGAGAGCTGAAGCGTTTGCAAACCCTCCCTCCTCTCCTCCCCCCTTAGCTTAAGTATCTTATTTTTCCTTTTCTTTTCTTTTTAAATGTGTATCTTTTGTTTGTATTAGCTGGGAGACGTCCCAGCCTTTTTACTCCCTAATTGTGTGAAAGTGTGGTTGTGTGCAAGCTCCTATAGAGTCTCCAAGGGGAAAGTGTCAGAAAGAAGGTGCCCCCGGTTTAAACAGCCCTGAACCGTCTGACAAAGCTACTCAGGAAAGCGTCCGTGTTCCATGTTCTAACAGTCCTAAGAAACTCAGACTGTCTCATGCACATTTTGGTCTGTGAGAGCTGTCCACACTCTGCTTCTCCAAGTTCTTTAGGGCCTGTATTGTGACATCTCTGTTCCTGGGCGGGGCAGAAGGGTTAACCACCACAGAGGAATTGAAATTGATGGAGGCAGCTTTGTAATTGGCTGGGAGGTTGTGGTGCAGAGAGTGAACAATCGTTTGGTTTTGGTATCAAACTACTTTACTAGCTCCAAATGGCAGATCTGACTGACTTGGGTAAACATTTTTAATTGGGGGTTATTAACAAGCGGGCGGCCACCTCCTTAAATCGCTTCTTAGGAGCCGTACAGGTTCTATACTACATAGATTCTTACACTGCGCCCATCACTATGGTGTCTGAGCGCCTGCCAGTACTGCGTTAAGCAATGGGACTAATGTCTGTCACAAGTTTGTTGTTCTGAATTGATAGTTGTTTGTAATGATTTAATTCCAGCCCACTATGCTGCTAACTGGTGGAATTGACCTTGATTCATTAGCTCCATTGTTTTAGTCTTAGTTTAGATCGCTTCTCGGCTCTCTATGAGCTGTGGCGCAAACGTAGTATTGTGAGCGGTATCTTAGCTTGGGTGAAAAGTTCTCGAGTTTATTTTTGTTTAATAGCTTTAATAAAACATGTTTCTTTCACTACTGGGCTAAGGATCCTTGAGGAGCCAGGTAGGTATTAGCCAGTCAGCACAAAAAGCCCAACCAACCTCCATCAGTTACTCTTTGGTTCTCCCAGCATGCAGCAGGGCAAGTGGGGGCAATTTGCCCCGGGCCCCACAGGGGCCCCCATGAGAATATAATATTCTATAGTATTGTAATTTTTTTTTATGGAAGGGGCCCCCGAAATTGCTTTGCCCCAGGCCTCCTGAATCCTCTGGGCGGCCCTGGCATGCAGCTCCTCCCAGGCCCTTACTCCCCTAGCAAGACAGCAATAGCAGACTTCCGCATGCCAAGGCAAACAACATGGGGCACCTCTTCCTCACTGCCCTAGACTGTGAGAGCACACCAGGCCAACCCCATGGCATGCCATCTGGCCCGGGGAACATCAACTCTTTCTGGGCCCAGTCCTGCCAGGGGCTGAGTGCCCGCGGGAGAGCTGCTCAGAGCTTTGCTGTAGGTACTTGGCGCCTTGCAGCCTTGGGCGCATGACTCTCTGCTGCTTGCACCTGTTTGCAGCCCTGTGCAAAGTGGGTGTAAAATGCTTCTGCTGGTGGGAGTGAGCAGAAAATTCCGACCTGCTGGTGCGTCATGTTCTCTTTGCTCTGGGGTAAATAGCAATGCACAGTGCAAGGCAGCACAGAACCCAGCCCATGGGCTTCTCCTCCCTGCCAGCTGAATAGAGCAGTGGAAGGAGATAAACAATTAACTAATCCCTTCTGGAATGCAGCACCTCCCACTGGGATCATTGCTGCATTCCTGACAGAGCCCAGCTAGGTTCCACTTTAGGCTTGGAAGATTAGCTACCTTCGATGACATTGTATCTACTAGGGCTTCCCTTTAACCCATGGCACAATGGTGGGTCAGAGGAGCGGACTGCAAGTAGCAGTGAGTGGTCAACCCCTGGCTCCTCTACGGGGGGCTTTCCCACGCTGTGCAGCAGCAGATGTTGAACTCAGTGGATCCTGTCCACACCAGTGAGAACCCTTTTAAATGCAGATTGAGGTGGGGAGCTGGGGGAAAGCCGTGGTGCTGGCCATGGTCACATGGGGCAGGATTTTCTGTTGTAGCCACCACCATGGAAGACCAAAAGTCCATTGAAGTGCACTGAATCATGCTGGGGTTTTCACTGCCATCACTACCGGTAAAATTTCTCTGTAGTTTCACTGTGTATCATCTGTAAAGCCCCATAGGAAGGAACGATGCTCTAATGTGGTGTGTGTGGTTGCCCTCTCGTGGGTGGGCCATGTAGAGGATACGGGAGATAGATCTCTTCTAGCTCAGGTGGCAGGCTGGTGGTTTGGGAACTGCAGGGCCCAGCTCCTCCAACAGTGTAGGTTTATAGAGCCGTTGTGTCTTATCTGCTGTGTGCGGTATATGTAAATGTAAGATATTGTATAGAAGAGGGAGTTTGCAAAGGTCAGAAATTATTTCCAAAATAAACTCTGCCTAGATTCTTTCAGTGGTAGCTCTCAAAGTGCTTTACATAGGAGGTGAAGTGTCATTTCCATTTTGCAGATGGGAAAACAGAGGCATAGGGGATGAAATGACTTACCCAAAGTCATGCAAGAGGTCAGTGTTACAGGTGGAATTTGACAGCTCCTTCCTCCCCTGTGTCTCCTAACCCCCAAATCCGGTGGATGGGACACTGACCACAGTGCCTGCCAGTGACAAACTGACCCCACCCCGTGGAAGTATTCCTAGGTGTGGGTATTGAATTCACAGTTCTCTACAGGAGAATTCAGAGGGGCATCTCTGGCTGAGAGGGCTTTCTACGGACTCCCCTTGCCACTGCCTTTGCTCTTAACCCCTTAGCGTTCCAGAGAGTTCAGCCTGCTCTGACAAAATCCATCTGCTGACGCATCTCGGCTCCTCTTGTGACTTGTGTCTCTCGCTGTCCAGCTGGGTGCCAGATTGCTGGAGACAGTTGATTGTGCGATTGCACGCTGGAGCCGGGGGCAGGGTTGCCCTAGGGGAAGAGGTGTGCATAGGGACAGGGTCCCTCGTGCAGCCTGCTTCAGTTTAATATGGAATGTTTCTGTTGCCTCTGTTTTGAGCAGGGAACTGGGATCGCAAGCACTGTAGTCATTTTTTTCATGCTCGGTAGGGCTCTCAAGGTAGAGCCTAAACAATTTTGAATGTTGCCTTGAGAATTTGGTGGCTGGGGAGGGCTTGCAGGGCTGAGCTGGAAGCAGAAGCCAGCTACAGTAGTGGAAACTTTCCAGCAAAGATTCTGCTGGAGCAGGCAATACTGATTGGAACCCTTCCCACAGCTGGCCAGGACCTAGGTAAGCTCAACAGGACTGACTGCCCCTCCAGAGGGCCTGCAGCTTGGGTCTGTTGGCACACACCCATGAATAGCTGATTCCATTCCCTGCTCTCTATGGGCCCCCCGGATCTTTTACCTACCCCGCCCCCCTTAGTCTTGGAGTCCCATACCTCTACTCTTTAGACGGAGTAACAGAGAAGAATCATAGGCGCCGACTCCGTGGGTGCTCCGGGGCTGGAGCACCCACAGGAAAAAAATGGTGGGTGCTCAGCACCCACCAGCAGCCCCCCTATCAGAACCTCCCCTCCCCCCGGCGCCTCCTGCCCACCGGTGGGCCCCACCGATCAGCGCCTCCCCCTCCTTCCCAGTGCCTACCACCTGTCGCAGATCAGCTGTTTTGTGGTGTTAGGAGGCGCTGGGGAGGAGATGGGAGGAGCGAGGGTGCAGCGTGCTTGGGGGAGGGGACAGGGAAAGGGTGGGGTGGGAAGAGGCGGGGCAGGGGCAGAGTGGGGTTGGGAAGAAGCAGGGTGGGGTGGGGTCATGGGGGAAGGGGTGGAGTGGGGCGGGGCCTGGGCAAAGCCAGGGGTAGCATCACCTGGCAGATTAGAAACTTGGGGCCTATGCTAGGGTGACCAGATGTCCCGATTTTATAGGGACAGTCCCGATATTTGGGGCTTTTTCCTATACAGGCTCCTATTACCCCCCACTCCCTGTCCCGATTTTTCACACTTGCTATCTGGTCACCATAGGCCTATCAGAAGACTAGTCTTGTGACTGAGGCCTGGTCTACACTGGGGGGGCGGGGGAGGATCGACCTAAGATATGCAACTTCAGCTATGAGAATAGCGTAGCTGAAGTCGACATATCTTAGGTCAATTTACCTCGCGTCCTCCCGGCACTCCCCCATCGACTCCACTTCTGCCTCTCGCCGCGGAGTACAGGAGTCGACGGCAGAGTGATCGGGGATCGATTTATCGCGTCTACACTAAATCAATCCCTGATAGATCGATCACCGATCCGGTGGGTAGTGTAGACGTACCCTTAGACACAAGGCCTGGAATCAGGACACTTGGGCTCTATTGATGACTCTGCCACTGATTTGCTGTGTGACCTTGGTCAAATCACTTCACTGCTCTGACTCTGGTTCTGCCATCTGTCCAAGAAGGGATGATAGCTCCCTGGAGCAGTGTGAGGTCACTTTGGTGAAAAAGTGCCATTGTGCTACCCAAAGACAATATATAAAATAACTAGTCCATTTTGAATGTGCATAGGGACGGGCTGGGGACAAGGAACAAGTCCTAGGATTGGAGTGTGCATGTCCCAATCAAAGACAGTCCTTGGGAAGCAGAGACGAATGGGAACACTTCTCTGGCTCCCTGCATTGAAGCCAGGTTCTGCAGCTGCAATTGTAAATCCCACCCTGATTTAAGTCATGTCCCAGACACACCCTGCCTAGCAGATTAATTCATTGTGGCTTTGACATTCTCCAGAGCATGAAGCCCAGAACAGGGCACCAGAAGTGCCGGTAGCTATAGAAAGCCTAGCTGGTTCTTCCTGGTTAATGAGTTACTCAGGAATCTTTGTGGGGTCAGTCTTAACCCATGGAAATACTACGACTCAGCGTTCCAAAGCCCAGGCACGTCTGTTTTGTCTTTGGTAACTGGCCTGCGGTGACCTCACACACTCCCATCCACTCATAGGACCCTGCTTGTTAGCCACTGTAGCTCACCCCACACGTCAAACAAATTAATAAACCTTGTAGTCAGAGGCCAGAGCTGCTGAGCCCACATGATCCCTAGAGACATTTTTCTTATGAAAAATAGAAACTTTCAGTAGAGCCGTTGCATGTGATTTCCCTGTAACTGTTTCCTTTTATGGTACAAATCGAGAACTGAACTGTACGTATGGTTCAGGGCTGAATCAGAGAGCAGAGATCTCCAGCAACACGAACCACCTGGCTTTCCCAGGGTTTGTTGGTTCTAATCATGTGTTTTGTACAGCTCGGTTCTTGCAAACCTGAATACTGCTGGCAGTGTTTCTAGTGGAAACTTAACAGCAACGCCCCACTACAGCACTTGTAACCCAGAGGACGAGAGAGACCCAGGTGACTACCAGTCTAGGTGCTGGTGTGGGTGGGTTAGTGTGAGGGAGCAGGGGAATGGGGCGGGGAGGCTGCCAGGTGTAAGTGACGCCTTTTTCTCTTTTGTTTCACATGAGTCCTTTGCACTCGGTTTTGCATTTCAGGATCAAATGATCAATTCTATGTGACACTCAGCCACACCCACTAAGCCTGGGCTGTTTGCAGGGTGACTATAGGCAAAGCTTGTTCAAAGCATGAGCTGGATCTGCTGAAAGGGGTGAGAAGCTGCTCACCGGGAACTTCGCCTGCGTTTCACGAGCGATTCCAGACCCAGGGATCCGGATAAGGTGTCTGCCCTCCCCACCAGGAGAAGCACTAAAGGACCAGCAGCATCTAGGCACCTAGGTATAAAACCATCCCTATACACAGCATAAAAAAGTAAATCCTACAGCCAAACGTCTTTTGACTTCACTGGCAGTTTAGCTTGGGCTAGCAGGGCAAAATTTGGCCCACTGAATAGTATTAAGAGGCGTGGGGTTACAGGAAACTACTCTGCAAGATTCATTCACATGTGAAATTCAATGAATAAGGCTTCCCCCCCCCCCCCCCCGTGAACTCCTTAGTATTCTAAAAATCCAAAAATATCCCCCAACCAGCATGTATCTGTTCAGTAAATAATTCCGCCGCCAACCAGTCAGTGACACAGAACCCACTTAAGCCTTGTTCAAAGGAGCTAAACCTGCTTAAACCCAGTGCTGCTACCTGACCTCCCCCTCCTAATCCGGCCTGTCTGATAACGAAATAATAAACTCTTGTGAATCTCAGCATTGCTATCCATGCTGATGGTGCTGACGAGGAGGTCTCTGCATTGTACAAGGCAGGGAGCTTGGAGAGTCAATAACCCGAAAGGAAACAGAATCACTTCTTGAGTTGGCCACAAAGGTAAAACATGATTGTCCCAATTTCCAAAAAGAAAGGAATGAAGCTGATGTCCTCCCATCTTTTCCAGTGGGCAGCACAAAAGCGACTGACTCTATGAAATGCTCACATTGGCTTTCCCACCAGCGCTCCCACCAGCTCAGCAGTGGGAACTCTAATGTAGGGGACCCACAGGTGTTTTAAAGCCACATCTCACCTGCTCAGAGCAAATCAATACAACATGGTGCTTAAAATGCTGCTGCCCCCTTGTTTATCCTAAGGCTCCTGGCTGTGGAGATGAAGCAGCAGTAGCAATGGTGGGGAAATCTTAGCAAAGAAATCCCAGTGTAGACACCGCTGAAGGTAGTGCAGCCTCTCTGACCCCATTAGTGGCCCATTGGAGCCTCCGCCCTGTACTGAGTCTGCTGTCACAGTGGTGCCAATTACTGCTAGTTACCATAATAGGCTCCTTGGCGTGATGTGGAGGCCCATCCCCCGGGGATTGAAACCACCAATTAATTTCACATAGAGCCTGATCCAAGTCCCACAGGAGTTAATGGGAGTCGGTACATTGGCTTCATGGGATGGAGGATCAGACCCATCCAGAAAGGCACAAAGAAATGGTGATCTAGAGGAAAAATACTACCACAACTCTTAAAACAAACAAAGGAAGGTTCTGAATGTTTTAATTTCCAGTCTAGTGTTCCACTAAACCTTGCTCCCAGCAAACATAAGGGGTATTTAGTTATCATGGCTTTTGGATATGAGAGTCCAGATGGTCCAAACTGATTCAGGAAAAACTTCAATTGGGGTGACATTCATCTCCATTGTTCTATCTGCAGTGGAAATACACCGCTACCTCGATATAATGCGACCCGATATAACGTGAATTCGGATATAAAGCGGTAAAGCAGTGCTCCGGGGGGGCGGGGCTGCGCACTCCGGCGGATCAAAGCAAGTTCAATATAACCCGGTTTCACCTATAACACGGTAAGCTTTTTTGGCTCCCAAGGACAGCGTTATATTGAGGTGGAGGTGTAGCAAGGTCTGCAGTCTGGGGGAGATGTCAGTGCCACCTCTCCTATTGGCAGCCTCTGTGAGATGTGCTGTGCCTGTGGTGGGTGGAGGCAGCTAATCTGAGGGCAAAGTCCAGTGAGTCAGTTGGGAGCCACCAAATCAGACAGTTAAATGAAGGAAACTGTTGGTAGTAGAATGGCTGCCCTGTAACTGCTGCAGGGGAGAGCCCTGGAGCGTCCCGCTGCACTGTAAGTCCCTGTTGCTATCTTTTCCCTATAAGGTTCTTTGAAAGGTCCAGGCCACAAAGGGATGGGGAAAACTGAGAATGAGAAAATTCCCCTGAGAGGAGCAAGGTGTTCTGTTCCTTTGCTGCTCACTGTGACTACCATTACACAAGGCACTGGGGAGACCTCATCTGGATCCTGTGTGCAGTTCTGGTCTCTCACGTTTAAGAAAGATGAAATCAAACTGGAACAGGTGCAGCGAAGGGCTACTGGGATGATCAGAGGAATGGAAAACCTACCTAATGAGAGGAGACTCAAAGAGCTTGGCTTGTGTAGTCTAACCAAACAAAGGCCGAGGGGACATATGATTGCTCCCTATAAATTCATCAGCAGGACAAACACCAGGGAGAGAGAGGAGTTATTTAAGTTAAGCACTAATGTGGACACAAGAACAAATGCATATAAACTGGTCATCAACAAGTTTAGGCTCAACATTAGGCGAAGGTTTCTAACCATCAGAGGAGCGAAGCACTGGATCAGCTTCCCAAGGGGAGCAGTGGGGACAAAAAACCTCACTGGCTTCCAGACTGAGCTTGACAAGTCATGGCGCTGCTGATGTGGGTCGGAATTGAACCAGCAATCTCTGGGGAAAAGTCTCCCAATCCTATAGCCAAACTGCAGCTGTTTTAGCTGAACATACCCCCCGACAATGGGGCCAAAGCGCCCTTGTGACTGGAGAGTCTAAATTTGTTAGAGGTTTCTTTAATCATGAATCTTGGACACAAGGGCCTACGCAGGAGCCACGTGTGCTTAGGAGCTCTTTATCCTAAACTGCCGTTTGAAATGATCCTAAAGAAAACCTCCAGCTGGTACCTAACAGCCAGGGGAGTTTACAGCAGAGAAAGGATTGCTTTAGTTTGTAACAGGAAGAAGACAGAGAGATCCATGTGGACGGACAGCCATATTTAAAATAAGATAAAAATCTGAGCCCATCTTAACCTATTTGTAAATAATTTGGTGGTGCGGTTGGCTTTTGTTTCCACTGAACTCAAAAGGCCAAACAGTTTGGAAACTATGATGAAAGAAATTTGCTCTTGACCAAGAAACAAAGGGCCAGATTCTGCAACCCTTACTCAAGGGAGTATCCTCTTTGATGTCAATGGCACTGCTTGCCTCAGTGAGGGCTACTCAGCATGAGTAGGGGGAGCAGAAACTGGTCTAGCATGAAAAGACGATGACGATATCTGTATATGGTGTAAACAGTATTTGAGGGAATGGAGTGCCTCTGGTATAAAATGTATTTATAGGCACCAGGCGCTGAGGTGAATATAAATAGAGATGAGCTTGAATCACAAAGTTTGGATCTGAAACCATCAGAATATCAACTTTCCCCTAGTTGGTCTGAGGTTGAGTGGTGGATCCAGTCTTGCAGTCCAATGCCCTATAAGAATAAACCAGAGTTGCAGCACTTGGATCCTGAATGAAACTCCCTCAAAGTCCAGGGGATTGGGAGCTCTGGTTTTAATTTGGGGGTTCACCGATTCTGAAGGGAACGACAACGAACCGCTGCTGTGCAGTGCTTGAAGATGAAGGTTTCCCAGAGGGACGAGATATTTGCTTGCTATCACCTTCAATGCCCGTAGGGACTTCCCATCGTCTCCCTTGAAATTACTCTAAGGTTATGTCTACACTATGAAAGCAGGTCGATTTTATAGAAGTCGATTTTTTAGAAGTCGATTTTATACAGTCTATTGCGTATGTCCACACTAAGTGCATTAAGTCGGCGGAGTGCGTCCTCACTACCGCGGCTAGCATTGACTTACAGAGCGGTGCACTGTGGGTAGCTATCCCACAGTTTCCGCAGTCTCCGCTGCCCATTGGAATTCTGGGTTAAGCTCCCAGATGGGGCTGATGGGGCAAAAACTTTGTCGCGGGTGGTTTTGGGTACATGTCATCAGCCCCCCTCCCCCTTCTGTGAAAGCAATGGCAGACAATTGTTTCACGCCTTTTTTCCGGGGTCCCATCTGCCGGACCCGCTCAGCCTGCTGCCTGCCTGGATGACTGGAACCCCAGACAGGCAGCGGGCTGAGCGGGGCTGGCGGACGGAGCCCCAGACCGGCAACGGGCTGTGCGGCTCAGCCCACTGCCGGTCTGGGGTTCCGTCTGCCGGCTCCTGCCAGTCGGGGTCCCGCTCAGCCCCACTCAGCTGGCAGACCTCAGTGAGGTCGATCAGGGGTGCCTGGACAGACATGGCTGTCCTCCTCTTAGAGCACCGAATGGGAGTGACTCCACATCATTCTCTTCTTTAAGTTTCATCTCATGGAGATTCAGTCCTGCCTGGAATATCATGTGAGCTGGAGGCTTCTGCCTCAGGCTGCTCTCCCAGCCGGCAGCACCACGCGGTCGCACCTACCCCAGCCTGCCCCTTGCTCCCATGGCTCATGAAGCCTGGACAGTAGTAAGGAGCAGTTCAACTTATGGAATGACAAATCCAGGACGAAGGATTGCACTCTATGCAGGGCCAGCTTTAGCAAGTGCGGGGCCCGATTCGTGGGGCTTGTACTCACCAGGCGGTGCTCCTAGTCTTCAGCGGCACTTTGGATTGCCGCGCTCCTGTCGGGGTTGCGGGGCCATGGGGTTGCTGGGCTCCGGCCAGCACTCTGACCGGGGAGTGGCGCCGCGGGACTTGCTGGGCTCAGGCCGGCATTCTGGCCAGGGGAGCGGGGCCACGGGGCTTGCAGAGCTCGGGCCAGCGCTCCAGCCGGGGGAGCAGGGCCGCGGGGCTTGCAGGGCTCGGGCCGGCACTCCGGCTGGGAGAGCGGGGCCGCAGGGCTTGCCACGCTTCGGCCGGGGGAGCGGGGCCGCAGGGCTTGCCGCGCT
The DNA here is from genome assembly GCF_013100865.1 of Trachemys scripta elegans. NCBI lineage: Eukaryota > Metazoa > Chordata > Testudines > Emydidae > Trachemys > Trachemys scripta. The sequence continues at coordinate 19,131,220 of NC_048311.1, forward strand.
CCAGTCAGGGGAGCGGGGCCTGATTCCGGGGAATCGGCGGAATCGGCCTAAAGCCGGCCCTGACTCTATGGGCCACATTAAGATTCTTTAAGAGTCCTAGATAGCATTTAGTCCCTATAAAAGGCTTCATGAAAATTTTCCACTGCCCCTGACAAAAATATTAATTTCAGAGCAGCTGAAAGGGTAAGGAACCCGGGACTATAACTTAGGCCTGGTCTACACTAACCCCCCAATTTGAACTAAGGTACGCAACTTCAGCTACGTGAATAACGTAGCTGAAGTCGACGTACCTTAGTTCGAACTTACCGCGGTCCAGACGCGGCAGGCAGGCTCCCCTGTCGACTCCGCGTACTCCTCGCGCCGAGCAGGATTACCGGAGTTGACGGGAAGCACTTCTGGGTTCGATTTATCGCGTCCAGACAAGATGCGATAAATCGAACCCAGAAGTTCGATTGCCTGCCGCCGAACCAGCACGTAAGTATAGACAAGCCCTTAGAGAGAGATTTCATATTATTTAACTCATAATTGATATAATTCAAAGTAAAATTTCACAGCACGGTCTATTCTAAGACTAAAAATGCAGGAGGGGAGTCAGAAAAAGGAACAGTGACCTGTTTCCATCCAGTTTTGATGTTTGGGGATGTTTTGCGTGTTAGGTGAACATGATAACCACTATACTACGGGGCTTTCATGTGTTAGGGGAATATGATAACCACTACACTACAGGGCTTCTCTTTTTTTACCACAGACTTTGCCGAATGCACAGGAATGTTTTCTCTAGCTACAGAAGCTACGTAAATCAATGTCTATATCTATGGCCTTCCTGCTCACAAAGCGGTCATGCCCCTGCCCAAGGCTGACACAGCGCGGAGTGCATGTGATATAGCGACCTGGCTCAGGCAGGATCGCTTGCGAGGCATGATACTTTTGCCGTTAAACAAACACAGCAATTCTTTCCTGGCTTCTGCCACTGAATCCCTCCATGCACTGTGCCCTATCAGTGCGGGAGGACTGCATGAGCTCGGACAACATGTCATCACGAGTGCGTTTTTTTCGCCTTCTAATCTGCAATAACCTCAGGGACAGAAATGATGGGGGAGTGTAGAAACATTCTGGGGGGACTGCATGGTGACCTGTGCTGCTGAGGGCTGCTGAGTTCGCCATGCTGGCCAAACAGGAAAGGAAATTCAAAAGTTCCCAGGGCTTTTCCTGTGTACCTGGCTAGTGCATCTGAGTGCAAAGTGCTGTCCAGAGCGGTCACAATGGCTCCTGGAGGCCAATACCATCTAATTGCATCCACACTACCCCAAATTCAACCCGACGATGTCGATTTTAGTGCTAATCCCCTCGTCGGGGAGGAGTACAGAAATCGATTTTAAGAGCCCTTTAAGTCAACAAAAATGGCTTCGTCGTGTGGGCGGGTGCAGGGTTAAATCGATCTAATGCTGCTAAATTCGACCTAAACTCGTAGTGAAGACCAGGGCCAAGAAACAAGGAGATCCAGTGCTCTGTATGTCACCAGCTTCGTTAAATATGGAGAATCAAAGGTGATCTATTAGCGTAGTTCCACTTTGAGGTGGTTCTGGTAGATGTGATACGTGTTCTGATGGGTTTTGCTTTTTAGAGAGAACTTCTGCGCAGAGCAGCGTATTTGCTGAAGTGGCACCCATGACAGTGAGAGTGGGGTTGATGTGGCTCTTTGGATTGCCATTTTAGGGCCATTCAGTGTCACTGCAGACACCGAAGGAGAATGGGGAAAGCAAGGGATACTGGATTTTAGGAGTTGGTGCTCCCAGCTGCTGGCAGTCACTTCTATCTATCACAGGTATTTCTATGGTGCCCATCGATACTGTTGTATCTGAGCACTGTTACCTGTTCAGTGTAATGAAGAGGGAGGAGGCAGGCTTGGGGATGTGTGTGACATCAGACATATAATAGGGTTTCTTTTCCCTTGCTGTGTAGTCTAGCTCCCTTTGGTGGCCGTTGGGGAGAAATAGTATTGCTTGCTTAAGATCACATGATCTGGTTTAAAACCAATGGCATTGTCTAGATTTAAAAAAATAGGGGGTTAAACTACATAGTGAGATAGTGTTCCCTAGTGGATAGAGCACTAGCTGGGACTTGGGGGCTCTAGGGTGTCTTTCTGGCTCTGCCACTGGCCTGCTTGGGAAGGTCACTTTCCCTTCCTGGGCCTCAGTTTTTTTCTCACCTGTTTAATAACAATAATGATGCTTACCTCTCTTTGTAAAGTGCTTTGAGATCTGCTGCTGAAAAGTGCTAGGTATTATTTCTATATGTCTGTTAGCCTTAACCCTTATAGCACTATTCATCTCAAAGCACTTTGCAAAGGTGGGTAGGAATCATTGGCCCCACTTTACGGATTGGGGAAACCGAGGCACGGAAAGCTAAGTGACTTACCCGGGGTTACCAAGCACTCCTTGGTAGAATTGGGAATGGATGCTAGGACTCCTGGCTCCCATTCCTAATCCATTAGACCATGTCACTTCCTATTTTATATATATACACACATGCCAAATCCAGCCCAAGGGTAATTCCACTGGCTTTACAGGTGTTCATTTGGCTCCATACTCTGTGTTTTAAATGAAAAGCGGGTGTCTCTCTTCTGAAGGCTAATTCAGACCCTTCTTCTTGGCTTTTGGGCTAAAATCAAGCCTAAGCTCCATGTGATATGTCTGGGAGATTACGTGACTGTCCTGCCCCAGGGGGAAGATCACCTGTTCATCTTGATGCGTCTACAACCATGATATCCTTTTCTATGTGCAGTTGCTGGGGCCTATTTTTGAGGCATGCTGCTGCCCCCTTGAGGAGGTTCTGTGCAGCTGCTTCTTGAAGTTCATTTCACCTCAACTAGGAAACCCAAAGAGATGACTTCCCCTAAAGCAAGAAGCTTGGTAAGAAAGGGAGTGGATGGGTCCATTACATCCCAAGAATGACAGGTTTCAGAGTAATAGCCGTGTTAGTCTGTATCCGCAAAAAGAAGAACAGGAGTACTTGTGGCACCTTAGAGACTAACAAATTTATTAGAGCATCCGAAGAAGTGGGCTGTAGTCCACGAAAGCTTATGCTCTAATAAATTTGTTAGTCTCTAAGGTGCCACAAGTACTCCTATCCCAAGAATGGGATGCATGAAGCCATCCTGGGGGGTAAAAAACAGCTTTCCAAGAGCTTATGCAAAAGTACTTGCTTTGTTTTCTAATTTGTGTTCCTAAAATAACTTGCTCCCTTCCCCCTCCCCAGAGCTCTTCCTGTTGAAGGTCAACATTTGCAAATTAGTGATGTTCTTAATTGCAGCATCTTGGCCACAAGGTGACCGTGACTGATGTTAGATGATTGTTTCCCTCAGCAAGGGGAGAGGACATTGAGGGTTGTTCCTTCTAAATGAGAAGGTTTGCTATTATTGTAACACTCATGAGCTCAACCCTCTGTATTCAGAAGGGGGAGAATACTGGCAGCAAGGGGGGGTTCTGTGACCTGATAAGCAGAGAGTGCAGTGATTCAGACTGGATTTGAGGGTTCTCATTGCTTGTTGCCCTAAAGCCCAGATTAGTGTAGCATGCCTGGCTGCATTAGAACAAGTTATTAAAAATGCTATTTTCTCCTTCAAGGCAATCAGCAAATCCAGGCAGCTGATCCCATTGGCTTTCTTTTTTTAAACCTAAAATCTGAAAACAAATCAGCGTGTGGAGCCGAGATTTCTGTGTCTCTCTCTGAATATATGGAGGGATAAGCAGGGACCAAATAATCTGATCAAGTGATGCCTGAGTGAAAGACCCAAAACAATATCTTGGGTAAGGGAAGAAAAGGCAGAGGTGCTCCTAGGAAACTCCAGGGGACACAGGAGAAGGGACATTGCTGGAACAATCATCTCTGTTATTGCAGGTTTCTGACTGCAGTGTGAAAGGGGCATCTTGGGCCACAGGCAAGGATGTGACGATCAAGGGCTTCGCTGTACCGCTATTGACGCCTATTTCTGTTACACCAAAGTATTTAAAATGCTAGCGGGTCTGTAACCCCTCAAATGGCTCGAGACAATGTTTAAAGTATTGGTAGGTCCAGAAAAGTGCCTCTATAAAAGTGGGACCTTCTCACTCAGGATCTCTGTTCTCTGTTTGTCTTTGAGTCACATCAACGCATTTTATTGACACAACTAAACTGTTACTCTTCTTAGCATCACAAGGGAAGATGATTTTGTGGTTAAGGCACGAGACCGGGTTGGTCTCCATTCCTGGCTCTGCCACTGACTTCTTGTGTGACCTTGGGCAAGTCACTTTAATCTCTCTGGGCCTCAGCTTCCTATATATAAAATAGGGACGATAAGCCTTCCTTTGTCTGTCTTGTCTGTTTAGACTGTAATCTCTTTGGGGTAGCATTGTTTCCGACTATGTGTCTATACAGTGCCTAGGACAATGGGGCCAGGCCTCCAGACATGGTGGTAATACAAACAAAAAGCTGATGCTGCTAGAGGAAAGTGAGTGAGCTGGAGCCTGTCCTGACTTGTACAAACATAACCCAGCCACTGAGTCCTAATCATGGAACGTTTCTTACCAAGGATGATGGAAGGGGAACAATGAGCCTGACTCGGGATCAGATTCTAGGTTATCTGTCATGGAGCGGTAGTACAGTACATAGCTGGCTGGGATGTAGTAAGCTGGAAAGGGGGAGGCCGTGAACTGGTGCTGTAGTTACAGTTAAATTCCACCAAATGTCACAATGAGGGGAAACGTGATGTAATTGACCAAGAGACCAGTAATCCCACTGCTCTGGGCAGGGAGAAGTGGGGAAAGATCTGCCTTGATTGTCCCAGTCAGTCAAGATACCCTTCCTGCGTGCTGGCTTCATTAGGGGCTGTGTCCCTCAGGGATCACCTTACTGCAACTGATCACACGCCAGTGTCTAGGACCCTTGGGACATTTTCAAGCCTCTATGCACTGTTTAAACCTATGGCTAGTACCATATAGATAGTACCTTATCCTCCCCTTGGGATCCGGGAATGCAGGGGAGTATGGGGCCTCCTCCTTGTACACCGTATTCACATTGTTTCCAAGGAAGACTCAACACCTCTCAACGTGGACTTTAAAATGCTCCATAAAGCCTGTGTCGGGAACTGAGCGCTCACACTCTGGGGAAGGGAGGGTCTCATGTCATGTCACCTTCCAGGTGACTAAACAGTGTTGACAGATGCCAAAGGGAATCCAGCCCTCCTCAGAGCTTCACAAGTCTAGAGCAGGTCCCTGCCCTGAGGAGTCTACAGTTTGGTTCAGGAATAACAGATTGAAGAATGGCCACAGACAAAACGGGGAAACTGTAGCAAAACAACGGTTGCAATGGTAGGAGAGCATTATTATTATTATTATTTATTGTGTGTATCATCGGAGCTCCTAGAAACCCCAGTCCTGGACCGGGACCCCATTTTGCTAAGCACTGTACAAACAGAACCAAAAGACTGTCTCTGCCCCAAGGAGCTTCCAGTCTAACTACAAGACGAGAGATACGAGATGGATATAGACAGACGAGGGAGTACAAGTGGACAACAGGACGATATTGGTCAGCATGGCAGGCAGTGTGATTAGCCATCATGGGGTTACATTACTGTAAAGTCCCGGCACTAAGGGTTGAGGGGACAAAATGGGATAAGAGGGCAGGATCATCAGGGCACAGAACAGACTCTTTATTCTATACAGGTTTCTACACTGCGCTCCTCTGAGCACTTTAGTCCTTGGGGTGGTTTTTCTAGTGGTGGTATTAAGCCCCAGTTGATGGGACATGCTCCCATCCCACTGATAGGAAGGTTAATGAGTGTGCCTGCCGGACATGCACCACATGGCGAAAGCGAGTGTAAAAAGGTGAAACTGGCCTTGGAAAGGGGGAGTTTGCCTAGGAGTAAGAAGGCTGCTGGGGAGCTCCAGTAGAAGGGGAACCTAGCTATAGGCAATGGCTAGCTTTTCCTCCCCATCTCCACTTTGGATTGGGCAAACTGACATTACAAGGGAACCAGGAGGGCTGCTTCCTGCCGGTGACCTGTGGCGGGACTGGGAAGTGCCTCCTGGGACTACAGGCAAAAGAGCTGTAATTGGACTCTGAAAAGACCCTGGAAGTCAGCTGAACTCCTGCGGGGACCAATGAGATTGCCCAGGAGTGGCAAGGGACTCAACAAGCCCATGGCCAAGACCACCCTGACGGTTGGTCAACTTCACCATGCATGGAATGCCATGTTCGAAATCCACAGCAGGAGGACAGAGTGACCAACACTCTGTAAAACTAGAGACAAATGAAGATCAAATGTAGCCTGGATCAACAACAAAACCAAACCCCTCATGTGCTCTTGGGCTGAAATGGGGAGAAGGGGAAGCTCCACAAACACTACAGAGGATTGCAGGTGACATGTATTAGCAGGAGATTTGAGCCAAGAAATGAGCTGGCCTCCCTGGAACATGAGGCCCCGATTGGCTGATCTATCACTCCCTCAGGTTCAAACCCCAGGACTGATGGTACATCAGATAACTGAGGACTTGGCAGGCCACAGGCCTATATATGTCTGAGTACCCTCAACCCCCACAGACTTAGTGGGGTGGAGAGCTCTCAGCACCATGCAGGACCAGGACCTGGACCATGGCTTGGCTTGCAAGGATACATTTAAAAAATGAATTTCAAAGGACCCTGTTGACATTTGTTCCCAACCTTTCCTTTGATTTCTATCATCTGACGCTCTTGAATGCAGGGCCGGCTCCAGGCACCAGCTCAGCAAGCAGGTGCTTGGCGCGGCCAAGGGGAGGGGCAGCATGTCGGGCTCTTCGGCGGCAATTTGGCGGCGGGTCCCTTGACCTGCTGCTGAAGTGCCGCCGAAGAAGAAAGCGGCGCGGTGGAGCTACCGCCGAAGTGCCGCCGATCGCGATCGCGGTCGCAGCTTTTTTTTTTTTTCCCCTGCCGCTTGGGGTGGCAAAAATCCTGGAGCCGTCCGTGCTTGAATGACCAGAAAATTAAAACCATTTAAGCTAGTAAGTATTTTAGAGCCCCTGGCTAGAAATTCATTTGTCCAGGTCTGACAATGAATATTGTAAAATCTAGAGAGACGAGGTGGGTGAGGTTAGGACCTTTGACTGGATCTGGTGAGAGAGACAAGCTTTCGAGCTACACAGAGTTCTTCTTCCGGTCTGGGAAACATACTCAGAGTGTCACAGCTACATAGAAGGTGGAACAGATTGTTTAGCATTTGTAGTTAGCACGTATTTCACGGGACCATTCAAGGTGAAGCTCGGTATAAGCTCCAAAGCTTGTCTCTCTCACCAACAGAAGTTGGTCCAATAAAAAATATTACCTAATATCCTGGGATCAGCACAGCTACAACAACACAGTGTGCATTGGAAAACCAGGGCTTTGGAGCTGTGCTCCGGCTCCGCTCCAGCTCCAGGCAAAAACCTGCAGCTCCACTGCTCCGGAGCTGCTCCGTGCTCCGCTCCAAAGCCCTGGTAAAATCTATTTCTGAATCTCGACTTTTCCACTCATTACAGCTTCGAACAAACTCCAGAGACTGGTTCTCTGTGGGAGATTAATTGCATGCATCCAAATTCTCAAAACAGACCTGACTTGGCACTGGGCCTTGGGTTGCTTCTCGGCCGAGGGTTAATGTCATCCTCTATTAGCCCACAAGTAGCGTAAACAAACCCAAGCTTCCCCTCTCTCTGTAATATTTGATTTAACCATTGGTACCCCTCTCCCCCAATAGGTTTTTAGGTGGAGGGAGAAATTGACTATTACTGATACTTAAAAATCTAATCCAGGCAATAGTCAATAGGGGGACTATGGGCCAAATCCAGACCACCAGACACTTTTGAATGGACCCCAAAATCTTTTTATTTACTTATTATTAATTATCTACCATTATTGTTGTTGTTATCATTTTTTTTATTATTTTATCTGGAGTCCTGACCTTGACTATACCTTGACCAAGACATTTGAACCTTTAGAAAAAATAATTGGCTACCCCGATCTAACCCTTTCCAAGCCCCTTTAGCATGGTGAATACACAATGCCTCCTCCTGAACCAAAGGCGGGTTGTTAGTGGCAGGTGTGGTCACATTTGCAGATGAGGGACCAAACTGAAGTCACACCTGCACTGCAGTGAACTTAGCCTGAGGTTCTGTTTTAAGCCATTGTCTGTGAGAACAGATGCAGCGGCAGTGTATCAAACCGCTCTCCTTGTCATTGACATTAGAGATGGAGCATGCTAGCAGTGTTTGGAGAGAAACAGCATTTAACTAACCAACAGTAATGCATGTCCGCTCCAGGGAACCTGAGACTGGAAGAGACACTGCAGCTACTGGCTAAATATAGTGTTCCTGAAAAGAGACAATGCAGTGGAAAGCAGAGAGACAATGGCCTATAATGGGGCTTTTCTGCATTCTAACCCTTAGCATGCCAGCACTTTCCACACTGCCCACTGCACGAATACTTAGGAGGATGGTGAAGAATTATAGGGATCTGCGTTCTCCAAAGAGTCTTAAAAGAATTCTGGCAAAGTTGGCAGGTCCTGAATGAGACCCCTCTTTTCAATTCTTGTGTAGCTGCAAAACCATGCTGTAACTGTCTGCATGTTGTCCAGAAAAATAGGCCAGGCTGAGTCCCTGGATCTACCCCCAGGGGAGCTGAGGGTGCCTGGTACTTTGTAGTATCTGATGTTTCTCAGGCCAGTTCCCGAGACAGAAACATACCGTCACAGAAACCAATGCCCCAACTGGCAGTTTACGTTGTTGGCAGCCTCAGCACAGAGGCCAAGAATTGAAAGAGACATGGAGACTGGTACGGAGACCAACTGTAGTGCTTCAAGGTTTTGTAGCCTGCAGGTCAGGACTGAGGCAAAAGTCAAGGATAGAGAGAGGTTTTTCTATGGGACCCATGGGACTGGCAACCTTCAGGACTATCCTTTAGTGCCTCTCACAGCACTGATCTCCTATGGGAAAGTGATTTAGAGGAACAAACGCATCATCCCAGCAGGATAGGCCAATCTGCACTCACCCCTGAATTCCTTTATTGGCTGTCCATTACATTTAAATTCCTCAAAGCCCACAAATTCTGCGTGTCTATATCTTGGATACTGTCTCCTATTCCATCCGTCCCTTGACCCCTCTGCTCCTGTCAGTATTTGAACCCGAGCTGCTAGGCCAGGGGTGGGCAAACTATGGCCCGCGGGCTAGATCTGGCCTGCCAGGTGTTTTAATCCGGCCCTCGAGCTCCGGAAGGGTTAGAGTCGGGGTCTGCTCCACGCGGCTCCTGGAAGCAGCAGCATGGCCCCTCTCCAGCTCCTACGCATAGGGGCAGCCAGGGGGCTCCGCTCTGCATGCTGCCCCTGCCCCAAGCGCTGCCCCCGCAGCTCCCATTGGCTAGGAACCACAGCCAATGGGAGCTGCAGGGGGAGTGCCTGCGGACAAGGCAGAGCGCAGAGCCGCCTGGCCACGCCTCCGCATAGGAGCCAGAGTGGGGACATGCTGCTACTTCTGGGAGCCGCTTGTGGTAAGAACCGCTCGGAGCACTACCCTCCTACACCCCAAACTCCTCATCCCCAGCCCCATCCCGGAGCCCTCACCCTCACCCCCACCCCTGCACCCCACTCCCTTGCCTCAGCCCAGAGCCCTCTCCTGCACCCTGAACTCCTCATTTCTGGCCCCACTCCGGAGCCCGCACCCCCAACTAGAGCCCTCACCCCCTCCTGCACCCTAACCCCAATTTTGTGAGCATTCATGGTCCACCATACAATTTCTATTCCCAGATGTGGCCCTTGGGCCAAAATGTTTGCCCAGCCCCATCCTAGGGCAACCTGTCTGTGCTGGGAATGACACAGTGAAGGCAGGGAACTGTCCAGCCTGGGAATACGCCAGGCAGAAGGGCGAGATGTGTGTTTCCACCCAAGAGAGGCAACAGCTGGGGAGCTGAAAGCCAAGAGCAGGTGCTCTGGCTGGACCACTGAGGGGGAGTACAGGTGCAGTTGCCCTGAACTCTGACAAACGTGTCTAGCAGTGGTGTCTTAGCCAGAGATGACACTGATGATGGCTTTGATGGAGAAATGTTTTCAGTCCTATGTGTCAAGGCTAACCTCCGTAGGATTAGCCAATGTCAGTGTCTTTTTTTTTTATGTAAGCAATGCAACCCTGTGCTAAAGTATAATTTAAAATGTTGATTTTTGTAAACATTTTCTGGAATATATCTCTACATAACTGTTCTAGGTTTGTCATATTTGGTACTATTGTGTTTGTGGGAGAAAGGGCTTTCGGGTGATACCCAGCTTGACCCATTTCTAACAACACTGTACTATCAAAACTTCTACCAACCAGAGGACCTGGAGCTGGAAGCCGGGGGACAGCAAGTCTCCGCCATGCAACAGAGGGTGACGCCATTGACATTATGATTCTGTAGATTTTTATTAATTGAATGCCACCCCCCTTACTTGTTACTTGTTCATGTAATAAGATTTTACTGCCTTGTGCTCCCAGACTAAATCCCCCGACTTTCTCCAAAGCCTGGGAGAATAGGTTGACTTTGCAATATGCCTTGAGGGTCAACGGAGGTGGGCTCTATCAGACCAAGAGTGGGGAGGTGAGTTCCAGAGCTAGAGGCTCTCCTCCTTGCTTTCTGTCTCAGCCTCTCTCTCTGGTCTTGTCTGTTCTCAGTTTGTGTCATCCCTCTCTCACGCACAGTCACTGCACCTGTTTAAGTGTTTTAAGTGTGGCCTCCTTAACTGTCCCGGATATCTATCTTAAATGAAGGTCTCGTATGCACACATCAGTTTGAATGTCGTTTCAACTCAACCCCTAACAAGGTTTCACGGGCTGACCAGTCTTCAGTCCCTGTTCTTTCCCTGTCCCATTCCTATCTTCCTACATTTTACCATGCTGTACCCTAGGTGTGCCATACCAATCCCTGTTCAAGACCGCTAACCCCACTCTTCACTCATTTCCTCTTAAAAACCCACTTCTTCTCCAAAGCCTTAAAACCCAGTTCATCGCTGTACAAGGAAGAACCCAAAAGCCCTACTAGGGCTCTGAATTCCCTCTTCTAAATTCCCCAGTATATATAACCCTCAGGGTTGCTGAGCTCTTCGGAGAAGGGTTGGTCTTTGTGTCTTGTACAGCACCAAGCACATTGTAAACACTAAACAGCCATCAACAATAGGGAAATCTTGCCTCAGAGTCCAGTGTGCCACTTTGTGGCAGGACTTCACCATCCAGACTGGCTCAATCTGATCAACTTTGTTTGCCAGGACAAATTATCACTATTTCCAGCCTTCCAGAGTCACCTCTGCTTCTGCATGCCAGGCTGCCAGTGATCAATTTCAGACATCACCTTCCCCATGGGTCCCCCTGCTCTCATCCCCCTCTCATTCACACTAGCATAGCAATAATTAACAGGGAGTCTGCACTCACTCCCTGTGTCTGAGGGAAACAAGGCCTGGTATAGTTTCACAACAAACAAACCCCGGAGTGCAGAACGAGCAACAGAACCCTCTGTTTTGGGCTTGCAAACTGAAGCAGCTGTCGCCGGGAACATGCGCAAGTGTATCATTGCAGCTTTGCTGCCGGTCAACATCCTGCATGCAAATAAAGAGTGCTACAGACGTAGAAGAGAGTTTTGTATAGACTCTGGACCTGTGTGGGACCTGGCTTCCTTTGGGAACGCCTTTCTCCTGGTGCGAATAATAATAACTAGCTCTGACCATGGGCTTTTCAGCAAGAGACGTGCATGACTTCTACACATCTACATTATCAATAACAATACCTCGCTTTCAGAGAGAGTTAGTCAGCAGCAGATCTCAAAGTGCTTTAAAGGAAGCCGAGAGGGGAAGTGACTTGCTGCCACTGACCTGCTGGGTGAGCTTGGGCAGAGCTGCAAAGAGTTCTCTGTAAACAGCTCCATGCTCTGTTTACAAGGTCTCTTCGCCTCCCTGGGTGACACCCTAGCAGTGGAAGCACTCAAGCTGGCAGACCCTTGCTTTAAATGGAAGGGCATTGTCGGGGGAGGGAGGGAGGTTGGCCTTCAACTCTGGAACTCACCTCCCCACTCTTGGTCTGACAGAGCCTGGGTCTGTTGACCTTCAAGGCACACTGCCCAGCCTAGCTATGCTCCCAGGTTTTGGGGAAAGGGGTGGAATTGAAGGAGTCAAGAGTGGGCAATTCCGAACCCTGAATGGGTGAAGAGTTCTTAAATCTCTGATGCACAGAGAGCAATGGTGGCTGGAAAATTCAGAGAAAGCTGAGGCAAGCCATCATTGAAGAGACATTTGAAAGAGCAGTTACTAGAGTCTTTTGCTACCACAGTCTTAGAGACCCATCATTAAAATTACATGCAATTAAGGATTTAAAGAAATAGGGTCAGCACCCTTTGCTACTTCTTTAAGATGAAGGCTGTGGGCTCTGTCCCTTTGCTAACCTTTGCCCTTAGGCCTAGCTCAGGCACAGATAATGAGGGGCTAGAACACCCAGAGACAATGACCCTTCCTAGTGTAGGAGATCTTTGAAAACCCAGTGGTGATGACTTGAGCTTTCACTAGAACTGCATTTCCAAAAATGTAGCTTTTCTATGGGTACATCTACACTACAATAACCCCCCCGGCAGCGAGTCTCAGAGCCCGGGTCAAGTGACACAGGCTCATGGAGCTTGCACCTACAGGCCTAAAAAAAGTAGTGTAGATGTTCCTGCTCGGGCTGGAACCTCCCGAGATCCACCTCCCGTCGCTGGGTTTCACAGCCCGGGCTCCAGCCTAAGTAGGAATGTCTACCTTGTTATTTTCAGCCTCAGAGGGTGAGCCCGAGCAGTTGTCCTGGACTTTGACACTTGCTGCCCTGCGTTTGTTTGGTTTTTTGGCAGTTGCGGTCCCTTGTCAAAGGGACGTTTGCTCAGTGGGAACTTAGTAGTGCTGACAGAAGCCACAAGGGGAGGAAATTGGGCATGCTCTCCTGCAGTAACATATTTGGAGGGGAAGAGCAGTGTGGAGTTACCTAATACCCACCCTCATTCCTGCCTTCCAGCCCTCAACAGTTCCTCCCTGATCAGTGGAAGGAACACCAGTCTCTGTCCTGCCCCAACCAGGCTACTGCTTCTAAAGAAGGGAGGGCAGAGCAGTGCAGGAGAGTGTGGAGAGGAAAAGAGGGTCAAAGCTGCGTAGGGTTGCAATTGTCTAATCGCACAAACCCAAACACCCTTGCCCCGCCCCTTCTCCGAGGCCCTGCCCCTTCCCTCTCTTGCTCGCTCTCCCCCACCCTCACTCACTTTCACCTGGCTGGGGCAGGAGGTTGGGGTGCGGGAGGGTGGTCGGGGTGCAGGCTCCAAGAGGGAGTTTGGGTGCAGGAGGGGGCTGAGGCAGGGGGTTGGGGTGCAGGAGGTAGTTTGGGTGCAGAAGGGGGTTCCAACCTGGGGCCAGTGGTTCGGGGTGCAGGCTCTGGGAATGAGTTTGGGTGCGGGAGGGGGCTCAGGACTGTGCAGGGTGGGTTCGGGCTCTGGGAGTGAATTTGAGTGCGGGAGGAGGCTCAGGGCTGGGGCAGAGGGTTGAGGTGCAGGAGGGGATTCGGGGTGCAGACTCAAGCTGGGTGGTGCTTACCTTAGGTGGCTCCCGGAAGCGGTGGCATGTCCGGCAGTGGGTCCTAGGCTCACGGGCGGCCAGGCAGCTGTGCGCGCTGTCCCTACCTGCAAGCACCGCCCCCACAGCTCCCATTGGTCACGGTTCCCCATTCCCGGCCAATGGGAGTTGCGGAGGCAGTGCTTGGGGCAGAGGCAGTGCGCAGAGATGCTCTGGCCGTGCCTCCGCCTACGAGCCTTTGCCGGACATGTCGCTGCTTCCGGGAGCGGCATGGAGCCAGGGCAAGTAGGGAGCCTGCCTTAGCCCCATTGTGCCGCCTGACTTTTAGCAGCTTAAAATCTACCGGATTGCCTTCAGTAACCTCCTGGAGATTGAGCCCGATTTTGAGAGACTCCTGGCCAAACCGGGAGGGTTGGCAACCCTAAAGCTGCGTGGTGTGGGAGGTAAAGGGAGCTTCAGCTCTGACCCGCCAAGCCTCTCCCCATATCTATGTCCTGCAATGTTTGTTCCCTCTTCAAAATACGCCTCAACTGACTCCATGTTAGTGCCTGCATTCTCTGTCTAGCTCCTCAATCTGTGGGGCTACACCAAAACTAGCTCTGCCCGGGGGATGGAGGAGAAGGATGGGCAGGAAGGATCTGTGCGGGCCAGATCAATGGCTGGGAAGCGAAGGGGTGATGCAGAGGCTAGGGCCGGCTCCAGGCACCAGCCCATCAAGCTTGTGCTTGGGGCGGCACCTGGAGGGGGGCGGCGCAGTGCGGTGCTCCGGCTCCAGCCGTCGGGGAGAGTGGGGCCACGGCCAGGCTCGCCGCCCTCCCCCCGGCGCTCTGACCACCGGGGAGAGCGGAGCCCGGCCGGGCACTCCGCCCTTCTCCCAGGGCTCCAGCTGCCCTCCCCCCCCCCCCGGCGCCCTCCCCCTGGCCACTGGGGAGAGCGGAGCCCCGGCCGGGGCTCACCGCCCTCCTCCCAGGGCTCCGGCCGCCGGGGAGAGTGGAGCCCCAGCTGGGGCTCGCCGCCCTTCCCCTGGCGCTCTTGCTGCCGAGGAGAGCGGAGCCCCGGCCGGGCACTCCGCCCTCCTCCCAGGGCTCCGGCCGCCCTCCCCCCCGGCCAGCCGGGGCTCACCGCCCTCCCCCCGGGGCCCCGACCGCCCTCCCCTGCCGTGCTGGGGGGGTGGGGGGCGGCCGGAGGCTTTTTTGCCTGGGGCGGCAAAAAAGCCAGAGCCGGCCCTGGCAGAGGCAGTGAAAGGACTAACATGCATCCAGTGTCTTCTGTGGGTGGTCCAGTCATGGCCAAGGAGCCAGAGGCAGTTGAGGGGGACACCTGGGCTGTGGTAAATGAACGTGGTGAGAAATTATTTAAAACAAACAAACAACCCCAAGGAAATTAACTGCCCCAGAACTTTGTGAATGCCGAGTTAGAGCTCAAACCTCTGAAACCAGAAAGTGAAGGGTTAAGGTAACGCAAATGTAACCCCCTGAAAACTGGGAAATACAGAGACAAGGCACATATGAGTCCTGCAATTCAACCTTAACTCTGCCCTCCCTGAGCCATGCCCCAATATGCCAGTAACACCCATATTATCACTCTGCCCTTAAAGACGCTACAGCCCATTCTGGAAACAAAGCACTCGAGCACTATAGGACAAAGTCCTTCTCTTTACTGAAGCAAAACTTGCTTCATTCAAACACTCAACACATAAACCTACTCCACACAAACCACCCCAGATTTGCACAGTAGGAGACTGAAGGGAAGGGAAGCCATCTGTGTCGTCCCCGCCCCCCCCAAATGTCCCTGTCTCTCAACAATTTCTCCCCACAACTGCTCCACCAGGGCAACCTCCTTCACCCTCGCCCTGAGGATGTCTTCTGAGACATACATTCCTTTCACTTACCCTCTCATTGATCCCTGGAGACCACTGACATTTATGCCACCAGACTGATGGCAATCCCTGAGGCAAGATCAGCTCTCATCTTTCACAGTAACAACTCTGCCAGTCTGCTCCAACTACTCCCTCCACCTAACAGCAGTCGGAACACACATGCAGGTAAGTGCTGGAATTCAGAGCTGTAGAACACTGGACAAACAATGGAACATTCTCTTAGTCATTCCTTGTGTCTACTTATTATGGCAAGCCCCCTTACTGAGCCTATGGAGGAAGGATGGGCCAGTGGTTGGGGGTCTTGTATAGGAATTGGGAGACCCTCGTTCAATACTGGAGCATGGCAGTTCAGGTTAAGTGGCTGCTTAATTGCAGCTTGGGCTAGAGCAGGGGTGGGCAAACTTTTTGGTCCAAGGACCACATCAGGGAACAGAAATTGTATGGCAGGCCATGAATGCTCACAAAATTGGGGTTGGGGTGCAGGCTATGGGGTGGGGCTGGGGATGAGGAATTTGGGATGCAGGAGGGTGCTCCAGGCTGGGATTGAGGGGTTTGGAGAGCGGGAGGGGAGTTGGGGCATGGGGAGAAGCTCAGGGGGTGCAGGCTCCAAGCAGCGGGAAACGGTGGGGGCGACGGACCTGTCTGGTTTTAAGATTAAGTTGGATAAGTTTATGGAGGGAATGGTTTAATGGTAAAACATAGTAGACGAGGAAAACCAAGCAATGGTACATGAATAGCATAATGGCCAACAAGGGTCAGGCTAGAGACTCTTGCCTATATGCTCGGGGTATTACTGATCGCCATATTTGGGGTCGGGAAGGAATTTTCCTCCAGGGTAGATTGGCTGAGCCTCTGGAGGTTTTTCGCCTTCCTCCGCAGCATGGGGCAGGGATCACTAGCAGGAGGGTCTCAGCCGATTGAAGTCACTAAAACACAGGATTGGGGACTTCAACGGCAGAGTCCAGGGAAGGGTCTTGCGGCCTGCAGCATGCAGGGGGTCAGACCAGATGATCATAGTGGTCCCTTCTGACCTTAAAGTCTATGAGTCTATGAGTCTATGAGCGCTTACCTCAAGCAGCCCCTGGAAGTAGTGGCCTGTCCCATCTCCAGCTCCTACACAGAGGCACGGCCAGGTGGCTCTGCACGCCGCCCCGTCCGCAGGCACCACCCCTGCAGCTCCCACTGGAGTGCCGGAGGGGGCCATTGGAGTGGGTAGGAGCCGGAGTGGGGCCAAGCCACGACTTACGGGAGCTGCTTGGTGCGGCCCCGACCCAGAGCTCCGGCCAGAGTCTCAGAGCGGCAAAAGAGCCTGGGAACCCGAGTCAGCTGGCATGAGCCCATCGCAAGTTTTCATTGCAGTGTACCTGAGTCTCTCTGTGTCTCAATTCCCCATCTGTAAAAGGGGGGTAGTAGCGTTGTCCTATTTCATGGGGCAATGTGAGGACAACTGGATCAAAGATTGTGAGGTGCTCACATACCCAGAGAGGGAACCTTGACAGATAGAATCTCTCAGTGGCCCTGCCAGCTCCAGGGAGTTCTGTTTGTATTGTGGAGGTGATGTGTGTATTTTAACTTTGCATGTCCTGGTTTTCAGAGGTTTGAGTGTAGCTAAACGTGATGTTCTGGAAGGGCATGAAACACCACCTGGCAACTTTGACTCTGGGTTAATGAAACTTTGGGACAGTTTATAACCGGGAGCAGCTAGTACAAACACAATTTTAAAAACAAAGGGGATGGGACTAGATAAGTCAGGGAAGCCTTGCACAATACTTTTCGTGCAAGGTTGAACATTCTCTTTGTACAGGGTTTTATTTTCTGCCATTCTTCCTTCTGCTACAGGCATCCTGGGAGATTTTGTGTCGCTCAGTCTCACGACAGGGTGGGGGAGTGGATCTTTACAGCGATCACCGAGGTGGGAGTACATTTTCTGGAGGGGATCTGGGCTGGCACGTTTCGCAAGAGGATGTAGGGTGGGATGAGGAGCCTGTCCTCTCCCTTCAGTGTTGCTGGTTCCAATCCAATGCAGGACCAGGGCACGTACATCCCTGCCGGGTGGCTCTTTGGTGGGGTGTGTGATGAGTTTGGTGGGTCTCAGGCCAGTCCCGCCAGTGGGCAGTGTTAGCTGCAAGGCAAGCCCCCAGCCAGGGCAGCAGGGCACTGAGACCAGGAACCCTAAGGCAGGGCACTTAGACCAGGGACCCAGCAAGGTCCCCCTCCCCTGCTACCCTAACCCCTCATAGGCGCCTCTGCACAGTCTGCAGACGGTTCCGCCCATCCTGGGACACCCGGCCCCGCCCCCTCTCCCACAGCCCGCTCCCTCTACCATAGAGGCTGCGGTGAGCGTGATTACAGAGCGCCCGCTCCCTCCCGTCCGTTGAGCCTCCAGCCCGGCGGCCATCTTGGCTCCGGGAAGCGAAGCCATAACCACAGGGCGGAGAAATAAACAGCCCCAACTGCGCCGCCCGGAGGTAGAACTCAGCCTAGGCTTCTTCCTATCTTATCCCCTCCTTAGGGGCCGGTCAGGTGGAGGATAACCGAGATCCACTTCCCTCGGTATCGATAATAGATAAATGCCCGCACTCAAGATGGCTGCGCGGAAGGGGGAGGAGGAGGAGGAAGGGCTGGAGGTCTAATTAGAAAATGGCCGCCGAAGTGAGGCGGCGCTCTAGCCTGGCAGCTCGGTGACCGTGCCAGCAAGTTGGCGGAGAGGGGGAGCGGGCGGGCGCGCGCAGTGAGTCGGGGTCGGACGTGATCCTCGAGGCGGTTGCGGCCGGCGGCGGGACGGGCTCGCGGGGCGGCGGCAGCAGCAGCGCCGGATCTGCCTGAGGGGACCCTCCCAGCCTGATCTTAAAGGGATTCACTCGCCTGCCTGCCCCTCGGCAGCCCCCCGAGCCTACGGGCCCCCCCCCCCTCCCGCCCCCCGCCCTTCCCCCGGCCCCCCCCCTCCCCCCCCCCCCCCGGGGGGCCCCCCCCCTATTCCCCCCCCCCCCCCCCGGCGGCCTAAGCGGCGCCGCACCTCGTTGCCCCTCTTAGCCCCACTCCCTGCCCACACTCTGCCCCTTTCTTACCCGGGGCGGGGGGCTCTTGTTCTCTCCTGCCCACGCTTTCGGGGGGGCTGTTCGTGGGTCCCCCGCTCCCTGGGACCGTCTCCCCCTCCCCCCAGGTCCCTTGGCCTCTATTGTCCGGGGGGCACCTCAGTTGTCTCGCCTGAGATTCTCCCCCCCCCCCCCCAGTCCTGTGTTTAAACTTGCTCCCTTCCCCCCTTGCATCGCCCCCCCTTGCATCGGCTTCTCTGAGCTTGCCCCAGGGGACGCAGCCTCTCCCGCTCTTCCCCCGTCACTTGGATTTCAACCCCCGGGGGCTGCGGCCTCTCCCTCGGGGGGCTGTTTTCTCCGCTCCCCCCTCCCGTGTCTTGTTTGATCCAGAGACTCCCCGCTCCAGCCCGCCCACCCAAACTAGAAGCGAAAGGCCGAGCTTTCGGCTGCTCCAGGCGTGCTGAGTTTGGCCCCTGTAGGCTCAGGGAGGAATTCTTTCTTCTCCCACAGGTGGCGGTTTGTAGGGGTGGTGGACAAAGAGTTAATCCTGGGCTGACTGGTCCCTGCTTGAACTCCCTTTGGAGACTGCCAGGTGGCCATCCGAGCCTGCTGCAACTGCTGCTTTTTTATTTTATTTTTTTTCCCCTTTCTTTTCTACGCCAGTAGCAGTGGGCTGTGGAGATCCTCGCTTGCTGAGGGCTCACCCATCTCCCCTCCCACCCCCTAAGGGGCGGTGATAGCGGTTGAGAGGTGGAAAAGGATGCCAAGAAAGCTGTTGTTGCCTTACAAATCTGTGTTTTCTCACTTTCGAGCTCCAAGGGGTTTGCATGATTCCTTGGCAATGAATGCAGCCAGAAGTGGCTACCGGGTCTTCTCGGCGAATTCCACAGCAGCCTGCACCGAGCTGGCAAAGACGATCACAGAGTAAGTCTCCTATTTCAACTTTGTTTCTTTTCCCCCTAGTGCTCGCCATTAGTTGGGAGAGGCTTGCTTCAAATTAGTTCAAAAGGACATCCTGTTAAAAATCATATTACAAAAAATCCCTTCCTTAACTATGTTACTAACACCTCCTTACATGATTAAAACGGCAATCATTTAAAAAATGGAATTTACTTTTCCTTGTTGATGCTGACTGTTGGCAGCTAAGTTTAAATAACGAAAGTAGACCAGTTGGTTTAACTGCTTGTAGTTAATTTCACTTTCAGGTTCCTATCGCCCTGCTCCAAAGGTTGGACTGCCGCAGTGAAATACTGAGAATTTTGTGTAGACTTAAATTGAAATGAGTGATGTATGTAACTGGTTTGGGGGATGCTTTTTAAAAAATATCTACTGAATTATTTTTTCAGATGCATAATTATGATTTTGCTGTTTGAAAGCTTCAGCATTTACTAGAATGAGCAGCTCATTCCTGTTTCTTTACTAAGCCCAGTAGGACACTGGAGTGTATGTTAATAAAAAGTCAGCGACACCCAATTTTTAGGAGGAGTGGAAGAGGTGGCAATGCATGCTACCAAAAAAAAAAAAAAGTTTGACAGGTGTGTGCTTGTTCCTTAAGCTCACTTCCTAGGCAGAATTTGGTCTTGATTCAGTGGAGAAATATTTTTAAGTCCTGTTTGCTGGGATACTTAGAAGCTTATCAAAACCTAGCTACAAAATGTGCTTTTGAGTATG
The DNA here is from genome assembly GCF_013100865.1 of Trachemys scripta elegans. Taxonomy (NCBI): domain Eukaryota; kingdom Metazoa; phylum Chordata; order Testudines; family Emydidae; genus Trachemys; species Trachemys scripta. The sequence goes on from NC_048311.1 coordinate 19,151,390, forward strand.
ACTCGTTTATAAAATGTAACACACACACATTTGTACTTTTCTTCTTTCTATCATTTGCTTTGAGTTAAGTTGGCTTTAAATAGGATACGGTGCGTGGGAGCATTCTGATATCAAAGTGGCTTTCCTAAGGAGTGGGCATTTGTTTAAAGTTGAGCAGGGTGCAGCTGTCATCATCAAATTGGTTTTGGTCTCTTCTCCACTTACTCTTAGGTTCCATTCCACAATTTATAACCAACTCAGAATTGGGTAGTGGGACCCAGTGTTTGTTTTTCAGTAATAGTGTCTTCACTAATGCACAGAGGCAGCTTATCTCTAGGGGATATATAACACAGAGATATTGGCAAATGCAGGTGTGCTGTGAACTTGGAGTACTGACAGAGACAGCTTGGCTAGTTGAATGGCTTGTCTAGCTTGTTAAATAAACCTTGTCCTGTACTTAACACAAATAATCTCCTTTAAACTAAATGTGTGGTGTGTTTGGGGTCAATGATGTTGGGTGTTCCAGGGATGGGTGGAGATGGTGGCTTGTGTATTTGTGGGTGGAGTGTATCTTTTTAAAAGAAAAAGGCGAAATGCTTAATTTTCTTTCCACAAAGCTGTTTCTAATAGTCTCAAGCACATAATTATACAATTCTGAGTATAGAGGTTTTGAATATGTTTTTTATCCTTACAAACTTCATTTTAGTGCAACAAATGGATCGTGCTTTTACCTACGCCTATTCTGTTATCTTAAAAATCTCTCTCTTGAACATGATATTCTGCAAACAGCTCCTCTAGGGTGAGGAAGCAGCTTCCAAAGTCTTCAGTATTTGGATATTAAGCGTCTGAACTCGGTTCACCAGTTCTTTGGGCTTTTTTTTTTTTTAAATGACTCAACTTCCGCTGAAAGATGTAGTGGGGGATAATATAGGACCTTTCACCTTTGCAGGATTATGGTTTCCAAAGGTCAGGAAGCATAACTGTGTATGTAGCACACACTTACCAAGTTCACTTTCATCGGCTTTCCTATCTTATTTGATCAGGCAGAGACGTATGTGAAGATTTAACGATGTCTGGAACTTCATCCTTGCATATAGGAACATAGCTGCCCCCAGAGAATATATAACCATAATCCACTGGATGGCTTCCAGTGACATTTTGGAAAAAAGCCCCCTTCTTTTGTGCCTACAGCCTAATGTATTAAATTACAAAGCTTGAGCTATTGGTGGTATTAAGTCAATATTCTTATATGCATTCATTGTTTAAAGTGACAATCCCAAAACATATAGGTAACCCTAGGAGGAAATAGGCTCAGAGTAGTTAGAAATGGCAAAGACCTGCTGGAGTTAAGTAATAATTTTCAAAGGCAATTTGCAAGTATTGTGTACTGACTTCCCCCAGTAGGTTATGTGGGACCACTTCAGCATACTTATAACATTTACCTTGTTTTTTCAGGTTGCAAAAGATGCATGACTGCTGGCTTCCCACTCACTGTGATATCCCAGCAGGCAGTCTACTGGGGATGTCAGTTGCACCTTTGAATAGGGTTGGAGCAGGTTTATAAGGGTGAGTTTGTCATCTAATATTGTGTGTTTTCTTTAAAGTTTTTTTGTGAGACCCTTTAGAATAAGATTTAAAAGAACTTTAAAACAACACGCAATATTAAGAAAGAGTGACTTAAATGTACTCCCCATATGCAAGCTCTGTCACTCTTCATTTGTGCAGAGAATGAGCCCAGCAGAATTGATTATCATGCTGGATTATCACACTAAATGGGAGCCAGCAATTAAATGGACTTGGGGGTGGGGGGCGGTAGACGGGCTGGGAAGAGTGTGGAGTCTGCACATTGCAACTGTTAAAAGCGGGAGGTAAGTGAACTTTGGAAATGTGGTGAAATATTCCTTGAATCTGTTGGAGGATTTCAGTACCTAAACTACAAATTAAGCTGTATTTAACCTGCAAATATTAACCTTAGGGTCTCTGTTTTAACTCTTTCACTATGAGTAGTGGAAGTACACGAGTAGACCCACTTTATTCTCTCTTGCAGTTTAGAGAATGTGCGGAATATTTCAAAAGATTAAATGTTAAGCATCTGGCTTTTGTATTCTCCCAAGAATGAAACTCTCAAGGTTCAAATACCCACTTTATGCACACCTAGCAAGTTTAGAGTTTTAAGATCCTCTGCTACTGACACCTACATTGCTAATGTATGATGAGTGAGTAAATGACAGATTTAGCTTTAACTTTGAATTTTCATAATTTTTCATTGGCTTATGTTTGACAGTGCTGGAGATAAGCATATGCTATATCATGAATGATTTAATATCTTGCAAAACTTCCTTTTTAAACAACAAAGATGCTTCAGTTACAGCAGTACAATTCTGCACCCCCCACCCCCAAAGCTACCCAATAGACTCTCCTGTATCTCAGATAAACTTGTGGGTTTTTTTTTTTTTTACTGTTGGGTTTGTTGTTGGTGTTTTTTTTTTTTTTTTAAATCCCTTTTCTGGACTGATGGCTTGTGTGTCACATTGTAGCTTGGAGAACCTGTGTAGCCTGATTTTAAGCCTCCTTTGGAAAATACCAGTTTTTGTAAGAGACAGATGGTTCCTTGACCATTGCAGCTCTAGTGGGCACTGCATTCAGAGGTAGTAACATCTGCTCTACCAACAAAACAATTTAAATATAGGAGCACCACAGATGCACTTGGATCTTGTTCTCTGATTGCAGAAGGTATTTCATGCAGAGGATACAAATGCTATGTACCACTCATCACTCTTTTAGCTGAGAGGAGGAGTTGAAGTCTAATGCCTACCAAATGCATGAGAATGCCAGTGTGTTCTGGAATGAGGTACTACCATTAATCCTGTGCATACTGCAGGGGTGTGTGTGTGTGTGTGTGTGTGTATATATATATATATATATATATATATATAGATTTGGCTCTAAGTATGGAAAATGATGGGGATCTAAAGACAGAAAATTGTGAGCATAAACAGAATGGCCTAATAAGGATAGGATTAAAAATGAGAGTTCTGATCTTTGTGTGATCATAGTGAGTCCTGTACACAACCCCTTTAAACCAGAGAAGTGCTCCTAGCTAGTGAGCAACTCTCTTTAGCTGAAGAAGGAGGCAGTACTGTTGGGTTCCAGAAAAAAGCTGTATCCAGCCCTCCTTGCAGGGGTCTCTTGGAAAAGTCTAAAGCAAAAGAGTGGATGATGTGGGGGAATCAGAGTACAGATCCACAGGGCTGCTAGTTTCATGCTCCCTGGCCTCTGTGTACCATCTGTCTTTATTTGTCCCGAAATAGAAGGAGTGGGGAACAGCACCTACTCTCCTTCATGCTAGAACATGAAGACTCACTGCAGGATGGTACCAAATCTCAGAGAATAAAACTGCATTGGTGCCCTAGGACAAAAGGAGGTAAACTGATAACTGAAGGATGGCAGGCAGTGTCAGGAAAGAATGTAAAATGAGTGCAGCATTGTTCTTTGCTGGAATGTCACTGCCCAGCCTGGAGTATAGGGTTTTGCTGCACCTTGAGAGGGAGTTTCTGGGTGACTTGGATGGAGTTAGTAGCCTTACCAAACAGGAATTTATTTTGCATAATACTTCTCTGCTTGCTTTCTCTCACACAGGGGAACTTCATTCATGAGTAATAGACTGGAAAGGGCAAGGGAGAATCTGCATAACATATGCTAATGGTTCAACTGTTGGATTATCATCCTGACTAGAACAAATGATGCCCATGAGGCTTCATCCTGAGAGGTGCTGAGCACCTGCAGCTTCTGATGACTTGAGTGGAAGTCGCAGGTGCTTAGCTTCTTTCAAGTCTGCAGTTATGTGTAGAGCCCTGTGGGGATACAAAAATTTGGATCCGCACCAGCACCCTCTAGAGCAGCGGTTCTCGAACTGTGGGTTGGGACCACAAAGTGGGTCACGACCCTATTTTAATGGCGTCACTAGGGCTGGCATTAATTTTGCTGGGCCCCAGGGCTGAAGCCTGAGGTTTGGGGCCAAAGCCCAAGCCCCACTGCCCGGGGCGGCGGGGCTGTTATAGGCCCCCCGCCTGGGGCTGAAGCCCTTGGGCTTTGGTCCCGTCACCTGGGGTGGTGGGGCTTGGGTGGGCTCAGGCTTCGGTCCCCCCCTCTCTTGGGGTAATGCAGTAATTTTTTTTGTCAGAAATGGGTTGTGGTGGAATGAAGTTTGAGAACTGCTGCTCTCAACCGGGCATCAGTGGTTTCAGGGGGTCCCCGGGCCCCATGGGCAGAAGCCTGGAGCCCTGGCGCAGGGGTGGGGCTGGAGCACTGCGGGAGGACCCCCTGAAACGACCCCCCCCATTAAGAACTGCTGCGCTAGAGCCCTGCATGGATTTAAAAAAAAAAAAAGGATTTGATCCGCAAAGATGGTAAACAATACAGCTGCATCTGCGGATATAAAGCAGATATCCACGAATTTGCATGGCTCTAGTTATGTGAGGGGAAAAGTCAGGTTTGTATCTTTGAGATAATAGGACTTACTCAGATATGTGAGCTGATCACATGAAACCTAATCTCTGTGTGTATAGTAGGAAAACTATCTACTGTTTGTCTTTCCCCTTTCACCCATTCAAAATCAAGAGAAATCAGACGACTTGTTGCAGGGTTGCTCTTGCACTAGAAAGAATGGCTGACTGTAGACTGTATTTAGAAGTTTTACAGGAGGCAGCTCATGTCCAGGCTATGGATTTCTTTGCCCTCTGCTATCCTGGTCATAGGGCATAGTCACTCCTATTCAGTCAGCCCAAGCATGGTCTACAATCCGTAGCATTCCAGGCAATTTTGAACAAACTGTTGCCTTTTTTGGTGTCTCACTGAGTAGAGGTTAACGAAGAGGTGTTGTCACCAGGAGGTCAATGTCAGGATGAAATTATATTCTGGTTGGGAGGTTTCAGCTGCCAATATAAACAGCATTTTCTCTTTAATTTCAATGTTAAATCCTGATTTACATTGAGGCTTGAATGTAAATTTTCCATGCGCATTTGGTGTGTCTGTCAGAGTGGAGGAAGCAAATGCAGAAGGTATAATCCTCCCCATGCTAACTCATCTGTGAAGAGTCTTTGTACACCTAATTATAAAAAATGAAGAAAACTCCCAAACTAACCTGTTGCTTGTGGTAAGGATCTGTATGGTTTTACCTGGTCATATAGATGGAGTACCATCAAGCAGAGGCTGTACTGTCTTCTCTCAGTTGTTACTGTTTTACGGGGCACAGAATTGTGCAAGGTGCTTCACAGGAGACAGATAAAACCCCTACCTGAAAGAGTTTAAAATCTGAATTGTAAGTAGGACTTGACAAATAAAAATGACAGGTTGTAGGAAATGTGTGGACAGAAGCCCACCATGCTGTTGGTTTAAAATATCTTCAGTATAATCTAGAAAGAAAGGAAAAGGTGTATTTTACGGTGCTGCGGAATTCACCCCATGCTGCAGAGTTGTACTCCAGAATATCAGCTCTCACTTTAAAAACAAAACAAAAACCTCAAACGTGAACCTAGCATAAACCAATGTGGTGGTGTCTGCCTGAGTTTGGAAAAGGCCGGAATCAGCTGAGAGGTGTGAACTGCCACATTCTATCTCAGTCAGGGCTCCATGGACTCCATGATACTTTGGCTGTGGAATTCAACATTTTCCTGCAATGCCACAAAGATCAGTGTCTTTGTTGCAGAATTTGCCATTTTGCTGTAGCCAGGCATCTGACATCTTCTTGTTTGGCGTGTCCGCCCTTCTGGGAGCTGTTCTCCATCTTCCAGCACAAGGTGGAGTTAACTGGATTAGTGCATGCTCCCTGCACTGTTCCATGGAGCCAGGCAGCAGAGGTTCACCTTGTAGCCAAGAATTGGGGAGCCAGAATTGTAGGCTGATGAGTTGAATTGCTTGGAGAACAGTGCGGCGGCTAAGGCAGGGACCCAGAGAAGTGAGCTGCTGATGCTACAAGATTCTTGCTTCCCTGACACATCTGGGGAGGGAGGTTGTGAGACAGGTAACCAGGATAACACTGGGAAAGCTGATGCCTGGGAAATGGAGCCAGGCCACCTGCACAGCATAGTGAAGAAGCCCATTCCTGAAAATAACTTTACATCAATGAATATTTTCAATTATGAGCTGTTGAGGATGAGATGAGAATGGAGGGTAATCCAGAGTATTGGAATAAATTCACATTGCCACTGAAAGTAGGGGTTGCTGTCACAAACTTGTAGATGGGGGATTTGGTACCATCTTGGCATGGAGTTAACAGGGCCTTGACTGTAGCACTTACACTGCAATTAAAAACACCATGTCTGTCTTGTGTCAGCTAACCTGGGCTATGGGGACTGTAAAATTGAAGTGTAGATGTTCAGGCTCATGCTCATGCTCGTGCCTCTGGGACCTCAACAACCTTGCACCTCCAGGTGCTTTTCCCCCTTATGACTGGAGGGGTGTTAATGGGCTACTTCACCTTGAATGGTCCCTTAAAATGTATTATCTACTTATGCTAAACAATCTGTTCTACTTTGTATTTAGCTGTGACACTGAGCATGTTTCCCAGGCCTGAAGAAGAGCTCTGTATAAGCTCAGGAACTTGTCTATCTCACCAACACAAGTTGGTCCAATAAAAGATACTGCCTCACCCACCTTGTCTCTCTAACTATAAGTTTATTCCGTAAGGCCATATTCTACCCTGGACCTTTGTGCAAACCTCCTGTTGACATAAATGATAGTAAGTAATTCTGTGGAATTCAGTCCTTCCAGAGGGAGTCTGACATCGCCCTTGCCCCACCTCTGCCTTTAAGGGGTAAACAAGCAACTGATAACAGCCTTGAGTAGATCAGGATTCTATCAGCATCCTTTTAGGACAGAGTTGAAGACTGAGGTTTTAGCTACACAAGTGTGCAGAAACTGATTTTACGAAATCAATATAACTCCTTTGTGTAGAAACACTTAAGCCAACTTAGAGTACTTTATATCAACTCAGTTTAAGTAATAAAGGCCTGAATCTGCCTGAACTGCCTGGATTTTATGAAACCATTGGTTGGTGGGCTCTGTACAGCATCACTGCAGATCAGGTGTCTAACTACTGAGAAAAAGCTGTACAAATAATAGTCTATGTATTAAAAAAAGGTAATTTGAAATGCAACTCTTGCCTTCTCCAGTGTTTCCCACCAGTCAATGCTTTAGGTAGGGTTTGTGGGCTGATGACAGTATCCCAGTATTCACAAGTGTGTTCTCAATACTTTTACTTTCTCTTGTCCTGTTGGCTAAACCCAGGCTGCACCAGTTCAGTTACACTGAAAGTTGACTCTCTGGCCATCATTTGTTCAGGGAGCTAACTTGCCTTCTTTTAGCCTCTTATTTCAGCAGCACAGAACCTAGCTTGCATCGTCTACTCTATTAATTCTGAAGCAACCGGCTCTTGTTTCCTGCTCTGCGTAACTGGGCTCTTGCCAGTGCAACCTCTCAAAGCATGGCAAACCTTCTCTTTATTTCTCTTACACTATGCAGTGTTGAATCTGCCACTTTCCAAACGGCATTTGGCTAAGATCTTTCCAGCTAAAGTATTTTAAAGGCTTCCCATATGCTTAGATTGCTTACTATCCTTAGATCAGTGGTTGGCTACAGGTCTGGGTGACAGTCTCTTTAGCAGAACACCTTTTCCAAATGGAGAAAGTAGAATAAATTGCCTGTTTGTGAAGTCAGAATTCATGCATCTCCAAAAAATGGTTGTGTGAATTTCTGTGCACTCATGGAAGAAAGAGCTTGCATCTTTTTTCCAATGCTTTGGGTTTTTTTTGTTTTTTTTTCTTGTTTTTTTTGTTGTTCTCTAGATTTTGAGTTGAATCTCTCAATAGCAGGCCAAACCTCCATAGTTTTAAGTTTCTGGCTTTGTCGTCAGGAGGGCTGCAGAATCCCGTCAGGCTACAAAATGGAAGCTAATGCTCTACAGGTCTTTCAACTGAAGGACTTGCATTTGCTGAGACAGCCTGACAGCTCTCCATTCAGGTTTATCAGAGCTTGGCTGTGCATAGCAAGCTGCTGGCTTTAGGTTGAAGCAGTGATACTTAGAAAGGAGCTACCTTGTTATTGGGTGACAAACTTTGCTAGGTCACTGCAGGCTGCTGTGTCCCTTCCGCTAGGAGTTGGGACCTATGTCTTGTCTGCCTGCACTCTTAAGCAGTTAGCATGCTCCACTGGACAGGACACAGAACTGGGATTCATCTCTGGATTCTGTTCCTGGTTCTGCTGCTTACTAGTACTAAGAGTGCAATGGGAAAGTTACTTAAACTCTCTGCCTCAGTTTCCCACTCTGTAAAATAGAGATAAGGGATATCTTCCTTTGTAAAGTACTTCAATATGCGTGGTTGAAAAGCAATATAATAGCAATACATGTGGACCCCGGGCAGTAATAAAAACTGGAGACATTACCTTCCTTTTCTACCCTTTAATAATACCACAGACCGATAGTACCACCTAGTGTTGTCCTTCAAATGAGACAGTAAATAGAAATCCCTTGTGTCCAATGCAGGTGGCAGTTCAAAATCCAAATAACACCCACAGAGTAGGCAAAAACCACAGTATCCTAGCCACCAGCTCCTTTTCAGTACATCTCTGGCTATATGTGACCTTTTGAAGACGAAGCCATTTTTAGACACTTGAGCACCTTATAAATGAATGTCTGCCCCATCACTGCACTTCACCACTTCACTCAGAGAGTTGTTATTAATGGTTCCCAATCCTGCTGGAAAGGCGTAACGAGTGGGGTACCGCAGGGGTCTGTTTTGGGACCGGCTCTGTTCAATATCTTCATCAACGACTTAGATATTGGCATAGAAAGTACCCTTATTAAGTTTGCGGATGATACCAAACTGGGAGGGATTGCAACTACTTTGGAGGACAGGGTCATAATTCAGAATGATCTGGACAAATTGGAGAAATGGTCTGAGTTAAACAGGATGAAGTTTAACAAAGACAAATGCAAAGTGCTCCACTTAGGAAGGAAAAATCAATTTCACACATACAGAATGGGAAAAGACTGTCTAGGAAGGAGTACGGCAGAAAGGGATCTAGGGGTTATAGTGGACCACAAGCTAAATATGAGTCAACAGTGTGATGCTGTTGCAAAAAAAGCAAACATGATTCTGGGATGCATTAACAGGTGTGTTGTGAGCAAGACACGAGAAGTCATTCTTCCGCTCTACTCTGCTCTGGTTAGGCCTCAGCTGGAGTATTGTGCCCAGTTCTGGGCGCCGCATTTTAAAAAAGATGTGGAGAAATTGGAAAGGGTCCAAAGAAGAGCAACAAGAATGATTAAAGGTCTTGAGAACATGACCTATGAAGGAAGGCTGAAAGAACTGGGTTTGTTTAGTTTGGAAAAGAGAAGACTGAGAGGGGACATGATAGCAGTTTTCAGGTATCTAAAAGGGTGTCATAAGGAGGAGGGAGAGAACTTGTTCATCTTAGCCTCTAAGGATAGAACCAGAAACAATGGGTTTAAACTGCAGCAAGGGAGGTCTAGGTTGGACATTAGGAAAAAGTTCCTAACTGTCAGGGTGGTTAAACACTGGAACAAATTGCCTAGGGAGGTTGTGGAATCTCCGTCTCTGGAGATATTTAAGAGTAGGTTAGATAAATGTCTATTAGGGATGGTCTAGGCAGTATTTGGTCCTGCCATGCAGGCAGGGGACTGGACTCGATGACCTCTCGAGGTCCCTTCCAGTCCTATAATCTATGAATCTATGAAAACCACCACCCCCTCATCCTACACAGCTAATTATGGTATCTTATTTTGGCTATAGGCCATTGGCAATAAAAATTGTGGCTAGAACAGGCTTGTTACACAAGCATGAAGATAATTGTGTTCTCAAAAATAAGCTTTATTTTGAGGTTTGTTTCCTAACTGCAGTATTTATGCAAAAATCCATGAAACTAACAGGAAAACCTATGTGTTAAAAGAATGTATTTACTAGACACAAAACTATAACTGGTAATTCAGTGAATAATCCTTTTCATTGAAAAGCCTGAAAAGGCCATGAATATTCGGGGCTCAATCTAACTACCCTGTGACTCAGCTGAGCTGAAACACACACTTGTGCCGAATAGAGCATCTACATGTCATTGAGATATCTTAGGCCTTGGCTACACTGGCGCTTTACAGCGCTGCAACTTTCTCGCTCAGGGGTGTGAAAAAACACCCCCCTGAGCGCAGCGAGTTACAGCGCTGTAAAGCACCAGTGTAAACAGTGCCTCAGCTTAGTGCCTAAGCTAATCCCCTTGGGGAGGTGGAGTACCTGGAGAGCTGGGAGAGCGCTCTCCCAGCGCTGGCACCATGACCAAACTCGCACTTCAGAGCACTCCCGCGGCAGCGTTTTGGAGTTTCGAGTGTAGCCAAGCCCTTAGCTGAGCATTCTAGATGAATTATACCTGCAATCAGGTATCTTTTAAACAAATTATCTTCTAGTATAGTTAAATTTTAAATGCAGCAAATTAATTTGGAAATATGTTAAATACACACACAATGTAATGAAACCTACTTCATAAAATAATGGAGTCCTTCTACACTGCAGTAAAAACTTGCCACACAACAGCTGCTGGTTTGGGTTAGCTGTCTTGGGCTGTGAGGCTGTAAAATTGCAGTGTAGACATTTGAGTTTGGGCTGGAGCCCAGGTTCTAAGACACTGACGGGGAGGGTGCCAGGGCCTGGGCTCCAGCCCAAGCCTGAACATCTACACTCCAGTTTTATAGCCCCACCGCCTGAGCCAGCTGGCCCAGGCCAGCCCCAGGTCTTTTACTGCAGTGTCAACATACCCCTAAGAGCCTTGTTAAAAGGATCTTTATATAACAGTAGGTAGAATTCTGACAGTTACGTTTTGTATTCTGTGTATCTGTACATAAAAAATAGATGCCTTTAATTGACTTCTTGCTAATGGACGGTTTTAGTTTTATGTATTTCTGACATCAGAAAAATGTAAAAAGTAATCTGAAAAATCAGAAAACTGTATTTGAAAATGAAACCAATCCAAACAGGTGAGTGGGACCCTGAAAGGATGGCAAGGGAAGATGGGTCAGTGGGGTGAATTTTTAAAAGTGTGTTAATGTGTTGCGAAGAAGCACACACTCAATGTACAGTTCTATTCTGAGATTGAAATCTCCTAACTCTGGGTTTTTTCATAGACCCCAGTGTGGGTATTAATCTTATGTGCAGTTGGGGCAGGTATACTAGGTCAATAATAAGAAATGTGTACAAGACTCTTGCAGTCATTTGGATTCTATCCCATTTCATTTTAAAATGTGTATTTTCTGGCTGAGAGTACACTTCATTCTGTACCATTGGAGATACAGAATCTGATAAATCTGAAAAGACTATTCTTGCTATATCATTAATCTGCAGCCAAATAGTCTGCCCCAGCACTGCTTCTGCCTCCTACCATACTGTTTATAACACTAAAGTAAACAAGTAACTTGGCAGGGGAATGATGGTAGCATTCATGAAGAGACTAGATAATTTGTATGGCCTTTTTGAATACCTTCACAAGTAAAGAGCTTTGAGAGTCCCATTTAATACACATGGCTTTTAAAATGAATAAGTCTTAAATTGAACATTGCAGCTTGCATTTTTTTTAAACTAAATTCTCCATTTGGTAATAAATGATTTACACATGCTGTAATTTTTATTTGATACTATGTTGTATAAGGCTAAACTTCATGTGGTGAGCCACTTAATACCTCAGAACATCAGTGCTTTAGAAAACAAACCAATTTAATCTATTTTTAACCCTCTCTTCCCCCTTTTTATCAGGCGTCTTGGTGTTGAGTTGGGAAAATCTGCGGTGTACCAGGAAACCAATGGAGGTGAGTCAGTGTTACTGTGCTTGCAAGCCTGTCTCACTATTACGTTTAGAAATTAACTAGTGGTAAATCTGCTAACCAAACTTGTGTAATAAGGGACCAGGTAACAGAAACATTATAGGGAAAAGGACAATCTTGTGTTTTTAAGTCAGGAGATCATTCCTATTCCTGTCTCTGCTAAACTTCCTGTGTGACCTTAGGCAAGTCAATAAATTGGTCCATGCCTCAGTTTCCCCATCTATAAAAGACTGGGTGATCTCTCTACCAGTGCTGTCGTCTCAGTCTAGAGAGAATGCAAATTCAAAGAGTTACTCAGAGGGCTCTAGAAGTTGCATATGAATGGCCATACTGGGTGAGACCAATAGTCCATTTAGCCGAGTATCCTGTCTTCCCACAGTGGCCAATGCCAGGAGATTCAGAGGGAATGAACAGAACAGGTAATCATCAAGTGGTCCATCCCCTGTCGCCCATTCCCAGCTTCTGACAAATAGAGGCTAGGCACTAGGAATACTTTAGAGTCATCGATGGACCTATCCTCCATGAATTATCTAGTTCTTTTTTGAACCCTGTTTAACTTTATCTCTCATTTAAATGTATTTGGGCACCTGTCTTCAACCATCTGAGGGCTTTGTTGAAACAAATGTGTTTATTAGCCAAAAAAAAGAGCTCAGTGGCCTAGCTGCAATTTAGCATTTCAGTTCTCCACTGCCATTTGTACAGAGGAGTAAGTAGAAACAGGAGGAATAATTGAAGTGGAAGTCTATACAATGAGTTTTTAAACTGGCGAGGGACTCTTATGGACAGTTACGAAAAGGATCCCATTTGAAGAATTCCTTATCTGTTAGTGAGCCGGGCCCAAACCATATTGAAATGGAGCAAGGAACACCCAGCTGACCTCAGTTGCCTTGTGGTACATAGAATGATGTACACTGTTATAAGTACCTCCAGTCCTAGGACAATAAATGTTTTATATGTCAGCAATATGACCTTGCAGTATATCTGTTGGCTTACTTATTTGCCACAACAGTGTGGAATGTTCAGCCAGTTTTGCATTGAAACACCCCAAGAAGAGGTTATCATCACTGGGTGCTGATTCAGTCCTGAGCAGTCAAAATATGGATATTTTAAGCTATTGGGATTTCAGTTGCTGCCCTTATACAGTTAGAGCATCATCCATAACTCCTTGTGCTTTCAGGTTTTGCTCTTCAATCTGTGCAGACTGCCATTGTAACGTATGGTGACTGATTGACTCTTTCTGCATGAGTTTTGGCTCATGCTCGCTGTCTTTTGAGTTTACTGTGATATAACCTTTAAATTGGGACATTTGCTTCAGGGTACAGATTCATCCTTCATCACTGTACAGCAAATCATTATCTCTTTGAGCTAAATCCCTTTAAGTTGTCACAATTGCCCAAATAATTGGACTTTGAATTTTGCAACCTGCTAAACCTGCCCCATCTTTCTCTCCCCTTCCCACCAACTTAGCCTTTTATTTTATCATGAATGTATGGAAAAAGAGTGCTTGAAAAGCCTTCCTACACTAGTAGTATTGTTCTGGCTTGCAGAGCTGGCTGGCTTATTGTAACTTGAAATTTGAGTGGCGAGGGAGAGATGGTTTAAGTGGAGACTTCGATTTCTGACCTGAAACTCTCTCTCTCCAATTGGGGGGGAGTGTCTGCTTACTTCAAAAGCAAAACAAAAGATGCTTTGAATTCTGCACTGCATTTTATTGTGTACTAGCCTGTAAGCACAGTGCTGACCTCGCCCTAAGAGATAGAAGGGCTTATTCCCCATTCATAAAATGCTATAGGCTGTTACATGTTTGATATTTCTTTGTTCACTGAGTGTGGTGTTGACAGCTATCATCAGCAAGAGAAAGGAAATAGAAAACCTCCGGACAGCTTTATGCTTCTTTGGAGGTAAAACGACCTGTAGGAGTTGAGTAGTTCTCTGCCTCCCCCCACCCCACCCCATGTAAAGTTATTGCAGTTCAGCCTAATTCTCCCTCTGTTTATTACATCCCATTGTAACTACAAATATCTCAATGCTCCATCGTGCAAACTCCTTGGTTCCCGAGAGCAGCCTTGTGGAAAATCCAGCCGGCTCACTTGTTTTATGATCTGATATGTAAATTTTCTCTGTGTAGATTGGGTGGGTTTTAAAACTCCATTGCTTTATCTGGCCCTTATTCCTGACCTGCTGGAAAAAGTTGCTATTAATGTGCTGCGTTATCTGCGTCATTCCCAAGCAGCAGCTTAGGGCTGACTATTTTTCTGTCCTCTTCAGAAACAAGAGTTGAAATAAAAGAATCTGTCCGGGGCCATGATATCTTCATTATACAGACAATACCCAGGTAGGTACTTTCTGGCTTAATTTAAATCTGTGATCGTGAGGATCCCGTCCACTGGAGTGTGCTTTGAATGTCCAGCTCAGTAGATTTTGTTCTGAGGTTTCGTATCTACTTGCTTACAATAATAGTGTGTTTTTACCAGTGCTGCTGCCTTGATGTCCATTTCTGTTGGGAGGGTGGTGTTTCGCTGACAAAATTCCCAGTGGATCGGTTGATTGTACCACAATCAGCTGAGAAGCTTTCCATCGGATAGGCTAAGTGTGCCACTTCAAGCAACAACAAATAAAACTGATGGCTGTGAATGAAAACTTGTCTGTTCTGTGCTATGTTGTCCTTGCAGACTCTATTGCTCAGTGATTTTGATTGGCACTTCCATTTCAGGATGTGTAATTTTCTCTGCCTTCCAATTACCAAGCAGCAGAGCTAGCAACAATAGGGGCTGTTGCTTTCATTACAGGTTGAATTACTCTTTCCTTTCCTTTGATTGTAATGATATGAAACTGAATTAATGTTGAAGCTCTGACGGCTTCCTGTGCTTCCACAACATTGTACCATTCCATTCTGCCCCTTGGGTAGGCCTTAGGGTAGGGGTGGGCAAACTACGGCCCGGGGGCTGCATCCGGCCCTTCAGACGATTTAAACCGGCCCTCAGCTCCTGCCGGGGAGTGGGGTTCAGGGCTTGCCCCCGCTTCGCGCAGCTCCCAGAAGCAGCAGCATGTCCCCCCTCTGGCTCCTATGCATAGGGGCAGCCAGGGGGCTCCGCACACTGCCCCCGCAGCTCCCATTGGCAGCCGATGGGAGCTGCAGGGACGGCACCTGCGGATGGGGCAGCGCACAGAGCCGCCTGGCTACGCCTCCATGTAGGAGCTGGTGTGGGGACATGCCACTGCTTCCTGGAGCTGCTTGAGGTAAGCGCTGCCCGGAGCCTGCACCCCTTACCCCCTCCAGCGCCCCAACCCCCTGCCCTAGCCCTGATCCCCCTCCGAACCCCTCAATCTCACCCTCCTGCACCCCAGAGCCCACACTGCCAGCCGGAGCCCTTACCCCCCCCGGACCCCAACCCTCTGCCCCAGCCCAGAGCTCCCTCCCACACACTGAACTCCTCGTTTCTGGCCCCACCCCAGAGCCTGCACCCCCAGCCGGTGCCCTAAACCCCTCCGGCGCCCCAGTCCCCAATTTTGTGAGCATTTATGGCCTGCCATCCAATTTTCATACCTAGATGTGGCCCTTGGACCAAAAAGCTTGCCCACCTGTGCTTTAGGGCATTCCTCCTCAGGTGGGTCTACTTGTTTTCTAGGTTGGACTATACTGGCTTTGGGTTAGGAGGGCAAAGAAATACTGAAAGGCATGATGGGCTTAGAAAACCATCCACTACCCTGAGAATCTTGCTTGATTCCAGTAGAATAGGTGGATAGATGAAGTGTCAGCAAAGGCAAAGAGCTGAGTTTGAAGGTGTGCACTTATTGCTGGTTTCTTGTCAAGTGATTAGTGCAGTCAGTGAAAATCAGTGCTGGAGTATTTAAAAAAAAAAAAAAAAGGGTAGTTAAAGTTAGGTCTCATACTATTCTTAAAGATGCAAAATTACCAGAGGTGAATATTGCGTTGTTATTGGCGAGCAAAGTGAAAAATCTCATGTGCTTTCAGGGCTTTGCCCCAAGTTGTACATTCTGTTGTTGCATTGCTCACCAGCACTCAAGAACAAATTAATGGTGGAATATCATATGAGCAGAAGCCTTTTCCAGTCTGCTCTGCAAACACAGTCCATATACTAAACAAGTCCAAATCATCCCCTTCCTAAGGCTTGGCTTCATTAATAAAAATATAAATGACAACATAAGATCAGCTTGAATCTTTTCCCCAGGGTTGGCTGCTCTGAGGGTTCCTTTCTCAAAACTATTCAGCCTATACCTTAGATAGTCTATTCCCAGAAAAGCCATTCTCGCATCACTTACCTACAGGTGAGGAAATGAGTCTCCTCCCCGATTGATTAACCAGACCCACTATTTTTCCCCAGCAGAATCAAAACCTGCTAATAGAATGGGGGTGTTCGGGCAAACACTGCTGATTATGTAAATCTGAGACAGATGAGGGATTTTAGTCGGGGAAATGACAACTCAAAATTTGAGCAGGCAGTAACTTAGGAGAAAACACAAATGTCTCACTAATTGTTGTCAACTTGTCAAGAATTTTGCCCTTCCCCAGACTTGACTTGATCATTCCAGTCTAAAAAATCTCTGCTCTTTTATCTTTGAATGAGTGTTGAAAGGACTTGTCCTCCAAATGAGCAGCCACTGTGATGCAGACAGGGTTCTTTATTCTTCAGCTTCACTTGTGCTTCACTGCGTGGCTTAGAGAGGACAAGCTGAAGGTTGTCTCCATTCTGCAGTAGATTTTAAGTCCACCAAGCGGGAGTGTGAGGAGAGGAAGTGAATGGATTATTGTTTAGCAACTTCCCATCTTGACAGACTCCTCAGCAGCACAAAACTTCATATTAAAATATTGTTCAAATACTATGTAATCATGCTGTAAGTAATAAAGATGGAAGAGTTGATAGTAAATCGAGATACTAGACGCTAAGGTGAAGTTAGTGGGGTGTGAATGGAATGAGCTGCCAGGCTCCAGGAGTGTTGTTCAGTGTTGCATAGTAGAATTTCTCTTCTGTTGAGCTAGTTGTTTAACCATGTCACTGGGTGCTCTACCCACCTTTGGAGCGCCTCCTTCTGGCTGCATCTGAGGATTAGCTCTGCCAGGCTGACACCCCTTTCTGCAGTTGTACTCTGTGTTTTGGGACACAACTTGTCCAGCTTCGTGGCTTGGCTCGCTGGCCAGGTCCCTGTAGTTTTCCCTTCCAGGGCAGGCTGCGTTCTCAAAGTCTCTTGAGATCCACTGTCCCAGACAGTCTTCCCTTTCACTGCCCCTTAATGGTGCCACTTCTCCAGTGTCTGGCAAGGGAAGCCAGGCCCGCCGTCTACACTGCATTTCAGCCTAGGGACTCTGCACAGACCTCGACTGCTTGTTGTAATCTTAAGCCTTGCTGCTGTATCCCTGGGCTGCTTCCTACTTTGCTTTCTTTCACCCTGAGTGACTGCACCCTCTCTCTTTCTGCAGCCCCCTTTTACTCTTAGCTATCGGGCTTTATACAGGCTCTCTGTACAGCTGAACGTTCTCTTTATCGCTCCCTGGCTCCTCCTCCCGGTGCAGCCTATGCAGTTAGTTGACCCACCTTAACCCCATCAGGCCTTGTGTGGGATGGACACCCCATCACAAACCGCTAGAATAAATAACTTGGTGAATTTCACAAGGAAAGGTTGGAAAATCGCAAAGGCTCCAGACTGCAGGAGTAAGGGTGAAAGATAAAATATACTGTAAACAGGGAAACTGTTTAGATGCAGAGGCCATTCAGGAGGAGGTATGTAGGCTAAGGCGTAAGAGCTGAGTGCGTAAATATGATTCATGGTGATAATCAAAAAATCCAGGGGTAATACAGTTTGTTGAACAACTTTGGTGCAGGCCCTTAGGGAATGAGTAGTAGTGCAGTACTTCCTCCAGAAAGGAGGGATGGCATAGACATAAGGAGGCAAAGGTGACAAGCCACGTAAATGAGTTTATTGCTTTTGTGCAATCTACTAAATTATTTACTCACCACAGTAGTTTCTCTTCTTCTTCCTCAGTTCTGTTCCGTTTGTCATATATGGGGTGGTTTCCTGAAAAGGAGAACCTAGCCACTGTCACGGAAGCCTTCAAAATCAGTGGTACTCAACCCTCATCTGTTTGTTTTTTTTCCCTGTGATGTAAGAGTATAATTCAAGAGAAGGTGGTATAAAACATAAAGTTCCAAAGTGACCTTTAAACATGGATTTTGTTTTTGTTTTTTAAAGCCAAAAATGTAACACCGATAGCATCTTTCTCTCACCTCCCAGCCCCACTGACATGGCTATGCCACTGAAGGAAATAAATGGTTCTTTGTTAGTTTGCCTTTCTGAGAGGCAGGGGGTTGTTTTATATAATTCTTGGCTGGATGTTTCATCGCAAACAAAGCTTTCTTGTGTCTAAGTACCATTGTATATGCAGGCTGATGGAGCCAGCAGGCTAACGAATACTCAGAATGTTCACGAAGAAACACAAATAGAGGTTCATTTCTAGAGGATGGGGGAAGTAATGGAGGTAAAGAAGTGGAACTAGTTAGTTGTATAACACTTGACAAGCAAGAAACAAATCAGAAGTTGAATGGAATGTCACTTTGACAACTCTTGGTCTCCGTGCTCTCAGGGACGGTACCCTGGTGTTCAGGGGGAAAGTGGAACTCAGTATGGGCAGAATGCTGTGACTGGATGAAGGGCGGTAATCAGTAGCCTGAGATGCCTGCAGGGGCTTCTGTGGAGCTGCAACAGACTTGTGGAAGGCAGAACTTTATGAGTAGAGCCCTGCGCAGATACAAAAATGTGGATCCGCGTCCGCCAGGATCAACCCACAATCCGCTAGCCGGCTTTTACCTGTATCCACAGTAGCAAGCTGTCTCACAAGGGCTAGTGAGGGGGAGAGGAGGGAGCAAGTGGGGGGGGCGGGGTCTTGCAGGGAAGAGGCAGCTTGAGGTTGGCGACCGTAAGGGGCAGCACAGAAGTGGGGTCTCATGGAGAAAGGGTGGCGCGGGGAGGAGGGGCTGGGGAGAAGGGGCATTGCATGCTCCTGCCGGGGGGTTCACAAGTGATAGCACATGGCAGCAGCAGTGCGTGTTGCAAAACAGTGGGGCTGCCCAGGAGCTGGCAGGATGGGCCTGGGACTGGGAGCACAGCCAGTGCTCCCAGGATGGGTCATGATGGGGACGCTGGCGCTCCCCGAGGGGCCTGAGCTGCTGGACAGGAAGCAGTGTGGTGAGTGGGTGCAGGACAGCCCCAATTCTGACCTGCCTCCCAACCCCAGCCACTGGCTCTGCCGCCAAGCCCGAGCACCTGCGCCCCCCCCCCCCCCCCCCGGGCTGCCCAAGCCGGATGCTGCAGCCCAGGCACCGCTGGTGAGTAGAGCCCTGCGCAGTGGTATCTGCATCCTATCCACTATCCGCAAAAGTGGTCCATGGATATGACATGGATATCTGCGGATTTGCAGGGCTCTATTCGTGAGAGTCTCAGAGTTGAGTTTTTACCATGACATTCCTCTTGCCCAGCATAGCTGCAATGTGCAGGAGGTCAGACGATGATCATGATAGTCCCTTCTGACCCTAATGACAGCTGGTTCACTTTACTTGTTTAGGCTTTGTCACCAAACGACTACACAACTGTTCTGTACCCCACAAAAGCAGGCATATATGGGGTGAAGATTGGTGACCTACTGCAGGACTTATTTATAATTTGAGAATTTGCCCATGATAGCTGGTATAATAGGGTAGGTAAGGTTGTCTTTGTTCTAAGGATATTACTGGATTTTTCCACCCTGTGGTGCATATATTTTCCACAAGGCTCTAAATTGTCTTTCAGTCCTGAGTAGCTGAGTCAAAGCTTATTGGCAGGATAGGATAGAATGTTTGGTGAACAAGCCCACCATATTCAGTTGAAAGCAACACAGTGCTAGACTGTCTCCTCATCCAAACTGGGCTCAAGGAAAGATTTGTGTAGTTAAAGCATAGCTGTCCAGTCAACATGGCACAAGTTAGGCAAGATGAGTCCTTCTCACAGACCTCTGTCATGATCTGTGAATATTTCACATACTGTACACCACTTTTTCTATGGGTCTACCCAATAGAAGCTGTTGCTTGGGGGGTTTAGCACTGATAGGGTGATTTGATGCAGCCTGCCTCTCATTTCCTGAAAACCTGAGTAGCACAGCGATGCTGGCCTCCAAGCAAAATATCACGTCTGCACGGCTTGGAGCTGGGCAAGGGAGGGGAAGTCACTTGTTTCCTTAAAATGTTCAATGTAAATGTAAAGTATTCCATGATTCAGATCCCAACTTAACTATACAGGCTGCTAAGGATGACATATTAGTTACAAAATCATTGCCCTCCAAAATGTTCAGCGTGAAATGTTAATTGTTGCAACAGTAATAGAATACATCTGGTTTCTGGGCAGTGATGGAAGCGAGAGAAAAATCCCCAAAAGGATGTATTACAACAGGGGTATTAGACTAGAGATAGAAAATCTGATCTGTAGAACTTGAGATTCAAGGTCTTGTTCCTTGCATGCATGTTAGTTCCTGTGTGTAGAGCCCTGCAAATGCGTGCATATCTGCTTAATATCCGCAGACCATTTTTGCGGATAGTGCATCAGATGCAGCTACCACCATGCAGGTCTCTACTCACTGGTGGCACCTGGCCCGCGGCGTCTGGCTCGGGCAGCCTGGGAGGCGCAGCAGGTCGGGGTCAGGGCTGTCCAGCACCCGCTTGCCATGCTGCTTCCTGTCCAGCAGCTCGGGCCCCTCAGGCAGCGCTGGCTGCATTCCCAGGCCTATCCCGCTGGCTTCTGGACAGCAGGGCCCACACCCGGCCGGCCTGGCATCCCTCCGCTCCACTGTGATGCAACACGCACTGCTGCTGTCGCTCGTGAGCCCAAGGGAGCAGAACACGATGCGATGCCCCTTCCCCAGCCCCTGCCCCCGCACCACCCCTTCTCCTCGAGACCCCACCCCCGCGCTGTCCCTTACCCCCCCCCCCCCCCCCTGGGGGGCCCCTTCCCCGCAACCCCCCCCCCCCCCCCCCCCCCTCGCTAGCTAGCCCTTGTGAGGTGTGAGACAGCTTGCTGCGGAGGGTGCGGATGTGGATACAGGTAAAAGTCTGATTGCAGATCGGATCGTGATTGATCCTGCTGGATGCAGATCCACTTTTTTTATATCTATGCAGGGCTCTACCTATGTCCTTTAGTTCTTAGGAAGTAGCTTGTAATTATGACCCTGTTCTTACTGTGTATTCTGCTGGCACACTCTCTCTCTCTTTGGTGGAAAAATGGATATTGTAGATACCAAGGCTAGATGAGACTACCTTGATCATCTAGTCTGACATCCTGTATAACGTAGGCCATAGAACTTCCCCAAAATAATACCTGTTTGAAATAGAGCATATATATTAGAAAAAAATCATTTTGGAGGGAGTTTGTTAAATATATGCTGTCAGAACCTGTGGCCTAAGATCTGATCTCTCTTCTTTGAGAGTATCTCAAGAGGCACTGGTTCATGGGATCTATACACACTGCTGTGGCCAGAAGATCCAACTTCTTTATCATGGTCCTCTGTAATGCAATTTGAGCCTTCAGAGCTTCCTGTTTCTCACAGTAAAGCTCATTTACATTTTCATTGCTAACAATGAGCAAAACAAATACTAATGTAGAGATCAATGAAGTATTAGAGAAAGATATCGCTTTGATACTTTCTGGAAGAAACTTTTTCTTCCAGACAAAGTTACAGCAGGGTGTGTTGATCTAAGATAGTTTATTTCTATGTAAAACCAACTGCCACATGTAGAACAAATTCCCTCCTTTTAGGCACCTTGACAAGCATTGAGTTACTATATCACTAAGTTCCATAGCAAAAATAGCATAAATAGTAACGATGAACTTCTGCGTCAGAGAGCTTGATTTGTTGTTAAAGTTGATTGAAGATCTATGGTTTTAAGTATATTTAACTCAATAAATGCCACAAGAGCAGAACCTCATTTTCTCTATAGCTGACAGCCTGAGCAGTAAAAGGTGTGGAAGGCTGTAAACAAAAACAAACAAAAAAAAAAAAGGAAGGGATAAGTGTTAAGTGTGGGAAGTGGTAGCTCTCAATTTGCCTTTGGTAGCTCAGTGGGCTACTGAGCTACAAGCAAATCTGTTTAGCTTTATCAAATCACATGTGACAGTCATAGCAACAAAAATTGAGGGTTTATCCAAAAAAGGCTCAAAGCAAATTACTTTTTGAACACTAAGCAAAGAAGCTAGAGACTGTGGGAGGGAATTGTTATCAGAGTTCTTCTACACTAATATTTGGAATGGTTTTCAAACCTCTCTTAGAGATGTGAACACTGCTGTAATGGAATTGTTGATAATGGCTTATGCACTGAAGACTTCCTGCGCCAGGAATATTATTGGGGTCATCCCTTACTTCCCCTATAGCAAACAAAGCAAAATGAGGAAGAGGGGCTCCATAGTCTGCAAACTGCTAGCTTCTATGCTGGCCAAAGCAGGTGAGTGTGTCGTGCAAGGAGGCAGCAGGAATTTTAGCCTCTATAACTTGTTCAACTACCATGCACCCCTGGGAATCAACTGCCCTTCCCTACCTCCCCCCTCACACTTGGGGACTTGTCCCCAAGTCCTCGGCCTACGTTGGGGGAACTAACATTTGTTCAGCTGTCTTTACAGTTGTATCTGGGGATGAGTCACAAATATCTGTTTAGGAATGCTGTATTGACCTGCCTATGCTATGCTCTTTCTGGTGCTGTGTTTTTTATAATAGTGTGGCTGGTTCTCAGTACTTGCTTCAAAGCTTTTTCTTCTACCAGCTTATACATCTGTTAAAATGTGGCATACAATATATTGACATAGGATAATTTAGAGACCATGAAATTTGGAGACGCACAGATCATATATTCCAGAAATTGTATCAGAGGATAGGAGAGGCTATTTGGTGATTCACTCTTTTTTGCGTTTTTAGGTTTAACACACATTATCACTATGGATCTTCATCAAAAGGAAATCCAAGGCTTCTTCAGCTTTCCAGTAGACAACTTAAGGGCATCCCCTTTCTTGCTTCAGTATATACAGGAAGAAGTAAGGTTACTCTAGTTTTCTCTCTACTTGTTTGCATTTAACCTGTACTTGACATGATATAGCATTGTTCATTCCGTTGCTTACACAAGAATTGTTTTGTTGGGCTAGACTGATGGTCAGTCTGGTCCTGTAGTCTGTTTCTGACGGAGAACAATACCAAATGCTTTCCAGGAAAGTGTGAAATAGACCAAATTGTGCAATACTGTAGCAGGCTGGAAACGATTTCCTGATCAAAACTGGAGATAAGGCCATGCTCTGAAGTATGAATTTCATTGTTCTAGACAATTGTTTTCTTGGTGTCATTTGAGATACTGTTCTTACTCATGCCTTTAATCATTTTTAAATCCTATGAAGCTGTTTCTCTCACTGTGAAGTGGATGTTTTGGTGAGCTGAATTATAGCTGGACTTTATGCTATACTGTTTCCAGCAGTGCTATGCAAAGGTGGGGAGGCAATGTGTTTTATTTAGATATTCAGAAAGTATGATTTGGATCCCAGCAAAATCATGCAGACTGCAAGAGTGACTCTTTTTAGTAGAGTGCCCAGGATCTCTGGAACAGCACGTTTAAATGCTGGCAGAATCAACTCATCCCTTCATTCAGGATCGGTAGAGTACAGTGCATCTTCCGTGTCTGGCCTGTTCCTTAAAAAGTGGGATTGATCTCGGTTGTCTTTGGACCAAAAAAAATCTTTTCCCATCTCTCCTCCCCGCCCAGTTCTCATGCATTATATGCTGTGAACCACTTGGCTTCTGCCCTCCATTTCAGGGTATGTCTACACTGGAGCTGGAAGTGTAACTTCTGTCTCTGGTTGTTACACTCATGCTTGCTCTGATCAAGCTAGTGCACTTCTGTTTCTAGTGCATCTGCTTGTGCTGGGCCAGGCTTGCCAACCCTAAGTATTCAAGCGGTTAGCCTATCTTGCCACTTGTGCCACCATGGCTACACTTCTGTCATTAGCACGCTAGCTCAATCAGAGCTAGTGTAGGTATGTCTGCATCCAATGTAGATGTACCCAAAGAAGTACAGTGTGCACTTTGTACAGTTGTCTAAGCCAATAAAGAAAGGTGGTGTAGAACTACAAAATGTCTTTTTAGTAGTGAGTTCCGTGACCTAATTGTATTGCATGAAGAATTCTGAGTATTTAAACTTTAATTTGAGTACTGTGTTCTATTGTGGGGCAGGTTATATACAAATGCCTGACTGCCCTTCTTTATATCACTGGTGTTAGCATGGCATTATCTCCTTTTATTAGTACTACAGCGTGAGGTTCCCCAACTGTTGCACTTGATTGTAAAGATGTGTAGACAATTGTTGTTCACCCAAATTATAATGAGTTAGGAACAAGTACTGTACCTAGTACTAGACTCACTACTTACATGTTGGTAACCTTTTTCTTTTTAATCCAGATTCCAGATTACAGAAATGCAGTTATTGTCGCCAAATCCCCTGATGCAGCGAAAAGGTAAATAGACTCTTCCTGACTGTCGGGGTGTACGTTTGATAAAACCTGCTGTGATCTGGTAGTATGGAGTGCATGTCGAAATGCAGAGTCTCCTAACTGAGACGACAAACTTGTCTGTCAAACTGTTTTGCAGTAAAATGCTGGATTCAAACTTAGTGCTGCCAACCTTTGAGGTGCAAGTGTCTGGATTGTCACACAATTGACCCTTGCACTTGGCGGGAGGCGGGGAAATGCCCAGATTTAGAGCTCCCAACAGCTGGCGTATTGAGCAGTTTCTATTTACCTGGGTATTAGAGAATGTCTGAGCTTCTCACACGTTTAAGGAGTCATAGAGCCAGTACTGGGCACAGTCAGATTACATAGTCACACCTGTTGCCTCTATCCAATGCTAATGTGGAGATTGCCATTAGGAGGAAGTCGCACCTAGCCCATGACCCACACCATGGTACAGTGGTGGTTGCAGTAAGGGTCTGTGTTTGAATCAGCAGGCCTGAGAAGGCAGTGGCAGTCAGCTTGTCATAGGGAGAGGATGCGAAGGAACACCAAGAACCTCCTGGTGATGGAATGGCAGGTTAGAGAAGAGGGGAGGTACTGGGTGTTGGGTTATTTGAAGAAGATGGGTTTGAAAAGGCAGTTCTTCCTAGCAAAATGTGTAGGATTGGTGCTAGGGAAGTGGAAGGAGCTTGTCTGGAAGTTGAGTGGCACAATGGTAGAGTCCTAAATTCCCCTGTTGATTGTACGCAAGGATTAAACATGTGTGATTAAAAAGTATACCAAGCCAGAGGGCCTTTCCAGAGGTGTTCTCATGTATCCCTCTAACCTGTTCTGGTTTTCATGCAGGGCTCAGTCTTATGCCGAGAGACTGCGTCTGGGACTAGCAGTGATCCATGGAGAGGCTCAGTGTACGGAGCAGGACATGGATGACGGCCGCCACTCTCCCCCAACTGTCAAAAATGCCACTGTGCACTCTGGCCTAGAGCTGCCCTGTAAGATTAGCACTCCGTCTCCATTTAACTTTTGATCAATGGGGGAAGGCATGGTGATGGGAGCTTGCTGCCTGCTTCATTTTACTGATATAAAACGGGTTCTCAAATTGGGGGTCAGGACTCCTCAGGGGCTTGCGAGGTTATCACATGGGGGGTCGCGAGCTGTCAGCCTCAACCCCAAATCCCGCTTTGCCTCCAGCATTTATAATGGTGTTAAATTTATAAAAAAAAAAAAAGTTTTTAATTTATAAAGGGGGGTCGCACTCAGAGGCTTGCTGTGTGAAAGGGGTCACCAGTACAAAAGTTTGAGAACCACTGATATAAACTATACCAGTGCAACTTCTCATGTAGACAAGGTTGAAGTTAGATCTGAAGACCTTGTCTACGCTGAGGTCTTTTGTCAAATCTCCCACTATTACACTAGTCCCAGTGCAGCTTCAGCTGGCGTTAGTGCCGGGAGAATGTGACAAACATCAATGTAGAGACAGCATTTATTCATCAGTGAGTGGCAAAATTATTCATGTTAATGAAATAAACTTGACTTCTAACCATCTTATTGAAATACCAAAGGGAAATTTGCAAGGGAATAGCCACTGAGCTGAGAAATTGTTGGGTGGGTAGCCCTTTTCTCCTTTTGGGTGCAGTCTTTTTTTTTTTTTTTTTTTGTCTGCTGTCCTCTGAATGTGGAGACTATGCCCTAGAACTGCAGCAGCCTTTATAATAGCCTTGTCTGTATTGGGAACAAAACCTTGCTAGTTAGTGTCATTTAGATATTGTTTCTGGGAGCATTCTAATGTGACTTGTTTGGTCAGTATGAATAAAGGTCTTTCTAAGAACTTTTGGAACTCAGAATGCTACCTTGTATGCTCTCTCTATCCTCACCCTTGTATTAGCCGGCAGCACAGTTTTATAATGTTGTTTTTAGGTCCAGAATCCTAAAAAAACTGTTCTAAGGAACTATGCTACTATCCTGCTAGCAACATCAGGATTCAAACAGTGGTAGCAGTACTGATAAGGGAAAAAGAATCCAACTGTTTCCCTTCCCTCTTAGCTGTCCAGGTACATGTTTTTGGGCCTAAGGTTAGGGTTTAAAGTCATGGATGCGTTGTGTATGTATGTGAGACTAGAGCAAGGTGGTGGGTGGGGAGGGAAGCAGGGGAGGAGACATGGACAGGTACCTCAGCTGCAGAAAGCAACGTTCCATCAAGCAGATTAGCTCAGTGATATCTGTCTTTGCAGAGGTTACCAATAGCATAGATGGTCCAGTGCTTGCAGAATGATAATGAACACATAACCAAGAGTGTGTGTTCCTCTCTTGTCCTTGATGTGGTGATTAGAGATCAATGTCCTTCATGCATTAGCTAGTTACGATGCTGAGACAAAGTGGGTACAAAGGAAATTGTCATTGTCACAAGTGTTAGTATAACAAGTACACACTTAAAGGACATATTGAAGCTAGCAGGAGTCTCTTCTTGACTTCTGACAGCAAATGTTAGTCTTTGATTTTTGTCCTCTTGCAAGCATTTTTCCCTCCTGTTTCTAAAGGAAACTGAAATTTAACATAGGTGCTTTGGTCTGTTTCCTTGATTCCGAGGTATGGGTGGAATATCTCATTTTTTGCTCGTTAGTATAACTAGAGTATTATTCCTGAGGGAATTTAGTGCCTAAAAATGATGCGCACATTTTAAAATTCTGCAAATTTTATTTGTCAATAAATAAATGTGGCTCCAGCATAGCAGTGGGGCGCACAGGCCACTGGCTGCATTGAGGTGGGAGATCACCCTGAAACCCTCACCTCCCACGGTATAGGGACTTGGCAGTGAGGCTGCACATGACCCTGACACAGTGCAAGGGCTGGGCCTGCCCCAGAAACACCCCAGGACCCTGCCCCTCTGCACCAGGTATGGGTGAGCAGGATCCAAGTATGGAGGGGCTTAGTGTGGGGAGATCCAGGTGTGGGGTGAGAGGTTTCTGTGTGGGGCAATCTGGGTGCAGGCGCTTCAGTGGGAGATCTGGGTGCACAGAGGTTTGTTGTGGGGTTCTGGGTGCAGGGGATCCAGGTGAAGGTGGTTGGGGCTCGGGGGGGGCTGGGTATGGGGAGATGGGGCTCGGCAGGGGTTCTGGGTGTGTGTGGTCCAGTGGGGAGTGGTGGTCCTGGTGCTGAGGGGAGTGGGGCTTGATGGGGTGGGGGTCCAGGTGCAGCTGGTCGGGGGTCAGTGGGGTGGTGGTCTGGGTGTGGGCGGCTTGTTGGAGGGGTCCGGGTGTGGCGCTTGTCAGGGTGAGAGTTCAGTGGGCTTGCTTAATGGAGGAGCCCCAGCTACTGCTGAGGAGATGCCACATGCTGGGCTCCCACTTCCCCCTGTGATGCCCCTATCCCCTTTTCTTCTCTATCCCCTTCCCCTCACTCCCACATTCCTCTTCCCTTGCCCTATTCCACCTCCTCTTCTCTCCCCCCCCCCCCCCCCCAGCCCCACTGCAGAATAGAAAACAGGAAGGCTCCCGGCACACAGAAGGGAAGCACCACTGGCACAGGACCCAGGAGGCATCGATCAGCTGCAGAGTCAGCTGTGCGGGGACCGAGACAGCCTCTGTCACTGGGCAGCTCTCCGCTTGCAGAATGAGGGGGGGCAGTGGCATGTAACCCTGTGTGCCCCCTAAAAAACTGCACTCATGGTCCCCACCCACCCCCACGTGGCTTCCCTTTGCTTCCCTACCGTTTTCTGCAGGGAAACATAGGAAATCTGCAGGGGGAAGTGGGGGTGGGTGGGTTCTGCAGGTGGCACAGTCCCGCAGAATCCCCCCAGGGATAGAGCATGTAGATCTTGCGTCAAGGCTTATGTTGATGGTGATTGCAGATTTTAAAGAACTTGAAAATCCAGAAGAGATTCTTTATCGGATAATTCTTCAAATACATTAAGGGCTGTAGTAAACAGGACTGTGGTCAGTTGTTCGCCATGTCCACTGAAGGTAGGACAGGAAGTAATGGGTGTAATCGGTAGCAAGGGAGATTTAGGTTAGATATTAAGAAAAATTTTCTAACTACAAGGGTAGTTAAGCTCTGGAATAGGTTACCAGGGGAGATTGTGGAATCCCTCTCATTGGAGGTTTTTAAGATCAGATTGGACAAACACCTGTCAGGGTTGGTCTAAGTTTTTTACTTGATCTTGTCTCAGTGCAGGGGGCTGGACTTGATGACCTCCCCAGGTCCCTTTCAGCTCTACATTTGTGATTCTGTAACAGACTTAAGGTAGATCAGATTTGGGGCTTAAATTGAGGGCTCCTTACTGGTAGCCTGCACATAAGTTTGTCCAATCCAGTGTAGTTATGGTTTCAGGGGAGAAATGTTTTCAGTCCACTGTTATCAAGACATGAGCTCAGGTGTTGTCTCTCACCTTCCTCCTTATTTATCCATCCTAGAAATTTGATGCCTGACTAATTACCTTGCATTCTTCAGTGCCTGAAACACAAATGTAAAACAATCAAATTATGCTACTCTGAAGTTGACTAAAAAGGAGAAACACAGGGTAAATTTCTGGGGTGAGCCTTGCTCCTTGCCAGTAGTAGTGCTATGTAAATTATTTGTTGATTCTCTGCAGCCTTTGAGTCTTACTTGCTACCTGGTTTTGAGCAAGTGCTGGGCTCTGTTAGGTAGGCTACAAAACAACAAAGAAGTATCTGTTTCAAGAAAAATCCATAAAGTCTGTAATTTGTAGCAAGTACCATGTATTTGCTCTTCGCTGTGCTAAAATTAAAGTGCAGTTGGAGTTAGGAAAAGTGGCATATTGCGGTCCTGTATCGATCCTCTGACTCTTCCTGATCCAGTTAGTTCTGTTTACAAGTCCAGAGGTTTTTCCAAAATGCCACTTTAGCAAAACCTTAGGTTCTGAATAACGCTGGATTTTTTTTCTTCCTCTTGCACCAGTAACAAAAATAACCGGACGTGGAAGTTTCCTGCTAGTTTTGATGGTAAAGCAGAATAGACTCTAACTAGCTCTCCTACAGTCTTATAAAACATAGCATACACTTCTAACATAGAACTTGGGTTCCCTTGAGCCAGAAGGGTCAGAAAATTTCCTTAGTTGCCAAAGGAGGGAGCAAAGTCTCCAGAATTACACGGAGGGAGCAAAGTCTCCAGAATTACACCCTTGATTCTGTAGAAGCCCCTCTGGATATAAGGTAGGCACTAGAAAGTTGGGGTATTCTGGGAAGGAGCCGCTCACCTGGACATATGCTCCTTTCTGTAGAGCGTGGATTTCCCACCAGAAATTGGTGCCAAACTTCCAGTTTTGTGAGCTAGAGTGGTGGTTGAACAGACAGAATGGTGTCTGTGTCCAAGGCTATATCTACACTGCAGCTGGGAAGTATAATGCCCAGCTCCGGTAGACGTACATAACGAGCTGTGATAGAGCTAGTGCTCTAAAAATAGCAGTGTGGTCACTGCAGCTCAGACTAGCCACGCAAGTACAACCCTGTCTGAGATACTGGATATGTAGTCGGGGCTAGCCCAAGCTGCTGCCTTTGCCTCCACAGTCATGCTGCTGTTTTTAGTGTGTGAGCTTGAACAGAGCTAGCGTGTGACTGTCTGCCCAAGCTGTGAATTACGCCTCTCAGCTGCAGTGTGGATGTGACCTAAGTGGGAGTAGGACTCAGAGACCTACATGGAGTTGCATGGCCTTCTGCAAAGATAACTATGGTCCATGCAGTTGTGGGTGGGCTTCCTGGTGGGTCAGCTGGCCTTAGCCATATTTACTCTTGGCCCAAACACCAGCTCCTATGGGACTATTTGCCTTTAATTCATGGGTCCTGCTCCTGGTTCATGTTTTACCCTCCTGCCAGAGCGCATCGCAGGACCCACTGTCTTTTTGACTCAGCGACACATGGGAAAGTTGAATTGTATTAAAGTGCCATAGTTGGACACTTTTAACTGCACTTCTTAAACTGCTCTGCTAAAAATTCAAAATACCAGAAATCTTTGAGCCCTTAATACAGGACATCCCTATAAGGCTGTTCTGTTTTGTATTTGTAGCTGTTTATGGAGCCTTTGTGTTCAAGCTTGTTGTGCTTTAACAAATGCACATAAGTTTGTGCTTGCTGACTCTCCCTTCTGAAAACGTGTGTAACATGTTAAATCGTTCAGGTAGCCTTTTGGCTTGCTACCAGATGTATGTAAGCAATATGCCACTCAAACCAACAACCAGGCTGTCATAAGCAAAGGCACTAGGGCAAAAAAACTGAGTGAACTTGTGGGGCTTTTTCCTCTTCTGTATTTAGAACGGGGGCATAAAAGAAAAATCTGTACTTATCTAGATGCATCACTTTGCATAACTATTTGTCGTTGGTTCTTCTGTTGTCCTGTTGTAAATACAGCATTATTTTACTTGGTGAATGTAAGTGTAACACACACAAACTGTGATAACTTTTTGTTGCCTCTGAACTGAAGCCACCACAATATTCCTTAAAAAGTATTGGCCACTGAATGAGAACAGCAAGTTTGAGCACAGGTTAACTCCATTTCCTTATGCCAGATGAAATGATTTTTTTAACTCTTAATGAAGTGTGATAATTGTATCCAGCACTTAAATCAGAGGAATAAGCCTTTACAAAGATTAGGACTTTTTGCTGAGCAATTGGGTTTTTCCACATATTCTCTGAAACATTTTTCATGTTCCTATTTATAAAAATGACTACTCTTCATTTGGTGTATGACCCTTTAAAAAAATATATATACTAGAAACGTTAAAACCAGCTTCCTGACTCTTCAAAAGCAGTTGCAGTCCTTGGACCAGATTTTGATCTTGGTTACATCCCTGTAAATATAATTAATTAGAGTGACTCTGGGCTTACACCAGAGTAACTGATATCCAAGTCTGGCCTACTTTTTTTAAAACTTTGTTTGCCACTTTCAGCTACATAGAAACAAAGGTTTTGTACCTGGGAGGAAAATGTTCACTTACTATTTAGAGCAATTTTTCAAGCCACCATCTCCCAGCAGTTCTGACTTGTAAATGTCACTATGACTAAGGTTTTTGGAGAAGGAGAAACTGACCACAATGACTTCGGCATGTGTTTTACCTCACATTGGAGCAATCGAAGTTCTTTTGAGATTTGATGTGGTTATGGGTGGATATTGGCTTGCAATTTTTTTTTCTTTTCTTTACAGAGCTAATTGATCAAGAAAAAGGGAGAACAGCTCTTTAGGAATCGGGTAGGTCTACATGCTGCCTACCCTACTTTAAAAAAAAAAAAAAAAAAGCTTAAATATAGCATTTAAATGTAGGGAAGGAAGGAAGGACACTAATTGCT
This sequence comes from Trachemys scripta elegans, assembly GCF_013100865.1. Classification (NCBI taxonomy): domain Eukaryota; kingdom Metazoa; phylum Chordata; order Testudines; family Emydidae; genus Trachemys; species Trachemys scripta. The sequence goes on from NC_048311.1 coordinate 19,183,067, forward strand.
GCTAATATTGGTAGCTGACTGTCAAAACTCTGAGCATAGTTTGGAGATGAAATTACTGGTAAGGAATACTTCATTTGTTATGCGATGCAAAGGTGCAAACTCCAGATGAAGAGTTACATGTTTGCCAGTAAAATAGTGCTGAATTTCAACTCTAAGATCCATTCACCATCCTTCTGAAAGGAATTCTCCCTGGCCTGTCTGCTGTAAGCAGAACCCTGTTCATCTGTGGAATGTATGTTAAGGTTGGGATGGAAGCCAGATGTAATCCTTTGGGCATTTGATAACTCAGTCCTTCCTACCAAGAGTTTTGTTATCTAAACTAGATTAATAATTAATCAAAACTGGTAGGTAGGGCCTGCAGTTGAAATATTTTAGCCTACTTATCTCTTGTGAAGTTTAATCCTGGTTTATTAAAAGTACCCTTCCTCCTGCCCTCCCCTTTATATGAGAACTGTGTTTTTTCCCTTTACACTCTTGTCTCTCTATGTATTGGCAAGCAAGCTGTAGAAAACAATTCTAGAGCGACTCTGGAATCTCTGCTTCAAAGAGCACTTCAGTTAGGACTCAGGCTAGCTGCCTAACTGAGACGTTAAACTAAAATTCAGCACTGATTGACTTATTCTGTTCAAAACATAAATCTTTGGCTTTTTAAAATTTGAGTAAGGTTTAAAGGAAAATGAGTCCTTTACATGAGACTCATTACGCTGTACTGTTTTATATGCTTCATGTAGTAGCCGTATAAATTTGAAACTGTGGTTCCCATAAATTACATTTATCGTACACCTAAATCTACCTCACCTATACTCTGCCACATATCCACCTCTTCCAAAGCTACTAACATTCCAAACTACAGAGTATCGTAGACATCATTTTAAGACTATTCTATTAGTCTGTGCAAGAGGGGTATTTTCAGTCAGTTTAAGGTGAGATATCCTGATCCAGTATTACTAAAAGTGATTTCCTTACCATTAGCTTAAAATCCCTTTTTTTGGTAATAGGATAAGGCTTTTCTTTCTGCCCTGGTAGAATGCTAGGTATTAGACAAGTGCATACATTTTGTAACAATATATTCAAAAACATTATTTTTTAGGTGTCTGAAAGTTCTTAACTTTTCTGAAGCCTGTACAATTGAATCATAGTAATTGAAGCACCTATCTTTACAGTGGGAGGCTATGAAAAAGTATCAGTGAAGTTTATTTTAAAATACTCTAATCCCCTCAATCATTTCTAAAGGAGTTATGTAAAAGGTGTTGCATATGTAGAATTTTAAATGGGGTAATATGAAAGTTTTCATGATGGGTTTGCTTGGGCTGATATGTATCACTTCCTTACTACTGCATTTGAGCAATGATTCATGCCATTTAAATCCATTCACCAGATTCATGCAATGTACATACCCTTAGATATCCTTTTTGTGTCCTACACATGCCCTGAGACTTGTTATAAATCAAAATGTTCATTGTCAGGGGAGGGACTTCTTAAATGTACTTGGCTCAAGGGTGGCCAATCGTTGCTCAGGTGAGGGATTTATTAACAACTTGCCAGCAGTCTGAGGGCCACATCCAGTTTGTGGAGCAGATGGCTGTCTGGCTTGTCTTTAAATCCAGAATATAAGTGCAAAGTAGACAGTACATATCAGCATGTGATGCTCCACCTTGATATTGACACTGCTTGCCTCAAGATGGAGCGTTTCCTGTTGGTACATGTAGTTTCTGCATGCCACAGATCCATATGAAAGTACAGCTCTTTGAAGTGTGTCGGAGGGGTGGGGGTGGGGGGTGGAGAGCGATTGGCACCTTCTTACTCAACGCATCTGATCCTTTTATATGTCATCTACAGAATTTAGTAATAAGTGTATTTAGTGCTTTTTACTCCTGTGTTGGGTTTGTAGTGCTAAGATTGAGCTGGATTTTGTTTGTCCTTCTTTTGAATACTAATTACAAAATTCCAGTCACCTATGCTACTGAAAGCAATGAACATATTCAGGGGCGTCCTTAGGATTTATGGGGCCCTATGCAGTATTATTAAACTGGTGCCCCTATGCCCAATGGCATCCCAGGCTCGCATGTGTATAAGGGTGGTCTTTTGAAGGATTTATTTAAAAAACGATGTCTGAAGATCCAAGCATTTAAAGCTAAAGATGAATACTCAGATTGTGCATCTAAAAATCTATGCAAGGATTTCTTAGAGACGTGATTTTTATAATCTTCAGCAACACACTAATTTTAAACTAAGGTCCTGTAGACTAAGATGTTCTGAGTAAATATTACAGTAATGCACAACTCTTATCAGCAAAAAGAAGAACAGGAGTACTTGTGGCACCTTAGAGACTAACAAATTTATTAGAGCATAAGCTTTCGTGGACTACAGCCCACTTCACTTCCTTCACTTCACTAAGTGAAGTGGGCTGTAGTCCACGAAAGCTTATGCTCTAAGAAATTTGTTAGTCTCTAAGGTGCCACAAGTACTCCTGTTCTTCTTTTTGCGGATACAGACTAACACGGCTGCTACTCTGGAATCTTATCATCAGTAAATTCAGAAACTGACAGCATATACCTGCGGGTTGGCAAATGCCTGTTAAATGGCTTCATTACCACTTGAATGGCTCTTTAACAGTTTTAATGTTGTGCTAATAGGTCTGGCAGTCTGGAGGCTTTTTCACTTTTAAGTACTAGATCCCCTCCAGAGGAAGACTCACCAGGCTGCAGCAATCAGCTGTGGTGGAGCCTGCAGGAAGGGTAGAACCGGGATAGGAAGAGGTGGGAGCCTGCAGGAAGGGTAGAACAGGGATAGGAAGAGGCGGAAGGGTGGACACTAAGACCCAGGGGTGCCCCAAATTTTCGGGTGCGTATGCCTAAGGATGGCCCTGAACATATGCAGGTGTCATAAAGGGTCTTTTCTGGTCTGCAGGACACTCTATTGGGGATAGAGGAGAAGGAAAGAACCCAGCTTGAGTGTCAGATCCCCAGATCAATTTGCATGGCTAGCAATTAAAAAACTACCTCTTGCAACCAGGGACATTTGATATCATCCTTTAAGGAAGCTAAATGTGGAAGCCCACAACACCATTTTTAGTCACTTTTTGGAGCAGAAGTGTGCTTTAAGATGAGAATAGCACCACTGCTTGAGCTGCACTTGGACCAGCAGCTGCATGACAGCTGCCTTGACAAGGAATTTTAAGACGTTTAAAGGGAAAAAAATGCTAAGCACCAGCTGGCTGAGTTGAAGTGAGTGTGAGATGCAGGTGCTTGATGCCTCTGGAAATCAGACTCTTAATTTCTTATTAAGCTCCCTTTTTAGAGTGATTTATAAAATTGAAGTTCTGTGGGGTCTTATGGGGTATATACATATAACTTGCAAGAAGTGATGCACATATATATTAAACTTGATGCACCAAGGTTTAATTGAAAAAAGTGGGAGCCTGTCCTGCAGTGCAATAAATGGATATATGCATGTAGCAATACTGCCATGTATGGAATCTAACTAGGCTTTGCTTTGTTTTTAGTGATGATGGCCAAAGAGAAGCCACCAATAACTGTAGTCGGAGATGTTGGGGGAAGAATCGCCATCATTGTGGTACGAGACTGAAAGAGCAGTGGGGTGGGATCTTTTTCTCCAGCCCATCTCATATATTTATGCCTCTGTGTAGCTGGGATTTCTGTTCTGGAGTAGAAATGACACGACACTGTCGTGTCAGAACATGAATGTTCACATTCCATCCTCTCCTCAACTCTCTCCAGCTTTCCTGTGTATCTAAATAGGAAAGACAGACAGACCCTGTTAATATCCAGTGTTCAGCCCTGTGTTCAAAACGTGGGGATGTGGACCCTCAAATTTTCCTGCCCAGTTACACCAGAACCCAAAAATGAATACCTCCGAATGGAAATCATTTACTGCTGGTCTCCATTCATCCTGCTGAACTGCTGTTGAGATGGGTGGCATGGGGTTTTGGTATTGAGAGGATGGATAGTTTTCTCCTTTAGATACAAGACTGAAAGTCCAAGACCCTTCTGGGTTCTAGTCCCAGTTCTGCCACAGATGTCCTGTGTGACCTTGAGTAAGTCAGAATCTCAGTGCCTCACATTTTCCTTTCATTTAAAATGGGATTCCTTCTATACCTCACATGGGAGCTGAGATTTAAGTCATTGTGTGAGAGGCACTCTGATACTACAGTGGTGAGAACTATAGAAATATCTGCAAATAAATAAAATTACATTAATTATCAGAGCTGGTGTATTCTGCCTGGGTGTATAAAGGATCTTCAGCAGTAGTCAAAGTAGACACTAACTTCCTCAAATATATACAGACTCTGCTGCTATAGATGTGAAGAGATCAAAGTCTGTCTTCTTTCAAGTGGTAACTTCCTGGTTCTGATTGTGGGGTTTGTTTCTCTTAGGATGATATTATTGATGATGTGGAAAGCTTTGTAGCAGCTGCAGAAATTCTGAAAGAGCGTGGTGCTTACAAGATTTTTGTGATGGCCACTCATGGAATCTTATCTGCAGATGCACCCCGTCTAATCGAGGAATCCGCAGTTGATGAGGTATGTCACTGCTGCTTGTCTTGTGGAGATGGGAAAAGGTTGGATGGTGGCCACATGGATTCACGCACTAGCTTTTTTGCCTCTAGACAGCAAGGTTCCAGGTCACAGTTGTAAAATGACTTTCATCACAGACTGTTACCTAGTAAAAATTGTATCACAAAACCAACCAACATACAATTCAGCATGCAATTAATGTTACCTATTCTGACTGGGACTGGGATGATTTTTCAAGGCTTTATTTGGGGTAAGTTTAGCCTCTGCTTGCACTGAATAGCTTTTACCTGAGACTAATGTTCATTTTTCCGTGAGTGAAACAATTCATCAAATTTACATATATTTGAGAGGAAAATAAAGCTGGTCTTTGCTAGATGACAAGATAGATCCAGGAGTGAAAGTAATGGGGACATTAAATGAGGCTTCTTTCTAGTTATCAGAAATGGGTTGTTATCCATTTTTTTAGAAGATGAGAATGGAAAATCTCATTTAGCTCAAAGGCATATGGCCCCTTAAGAGTCTGTCCTCTATGTAGCAAAGAGTCCTGTGGCACCTTATAGACTAACAGCCATATAGGAGCATGAGCTTTCGTGGGTGAATGCCCACTTCTTCGGATGCATGGGTATTCACCCATGAAAGCTCATGCTCCTATATGTCTGTTAGTCTATAAGGTGCCACAGGACTCTTTGCTGCTTTTACAGATCCAGACTAACACAGCTACCCCTTTGATACTTGTCCTCTATGTAGATTTCCCATCTACATATAAACTTATTAATACCTCTCTGGATGGAGGGTCTAAAGCACAGCCACCACTGGAAATTATGCTGAGTTGCCTTAATAAAGGAGCCTTTGGCTCCAGACTCTCTGGGAGAGAAACTCTGTTTAGGGGACAGTCCCCCCTCTGAATTTTATGGCATTTGTTTTAATAGCCACACTTCTCCAAAGGGCAGACTTCACCTATTTTATTGGTACAGTGAGCTGGTACAGTGAGTCTGCATCCTTTGCTATCCTCTAGCAAAACCGTTCACATGGTTGCTTCTCCATCACATGCCATGTGCATGTGTTTGCTTTCCTCTGCCTCTCCTGTCTGGCCATGGACTTTGTGGGGTATTATTGGATCAAGCCATCCAATATTCCACCCTGAGTGGTCAAGAACCTCTGATGTAATCAGACTTGCTAGTCCACGTGGAGGAACTTCATGCAGAGCATCACTGATGTTGGCCCTTTCTTCAAATGATCAGCCTTGGAAAATCTGCCATTTCAATCATATAATATTAGTGATATTTACACCTACCCCAAATCCTCTAACTACCCAGATGTAAGAGGAGCGGACTCACCCCTGCGGCGCCTCCTGCTGGTCGTCCAGGGAATTAGCTCACCAGCCTCTGGAGCGCCCTCTGCAGGCCTGTGATCTGCCTTGTCCTCTGTACTAGCCCCTGTGTCCCTCCCAGGACCCCGGTGCCCCTTGCTCTGGGTGCTGCCCCCTGGCAATACCCACACACGCTGGGTCTCCCCTCCCTGGGGAACTGCCACCCACTATCCCTACCTCACCTCAGAATAAGGCCACTGCCAGTCACCACTAGCCCCCACTCCCTGGGGCAGACTGCAGTATAGGCAACTCATCACAGGTAAGGTTGGGTTTGGACCTGCTGCCTTGGCCTACCCCTGGGCTGTCCTCTGCAACCCCCCAGTACCCCTTGGCCTATTACCAGGCCGCAGCCTGGGGCTATTCAGGCTGGAGCTCCCCAGCTTCTCAGCCTTTCCCCAGCCCTGCTCCACTACAGGTACCCTGCGTCTATTTCTCTGCAGTCAGGCCCTTCTCTCTCTGAAGGCAAAGAGAGACTGAGTGCCTGGCTCCCAGCCTCTTATATAGGGCCAGATTGGGGCATGGCCCAGCTGTGGCTACTTCCCCAATCAGCCCAATAGCTTTTAGAGCTGCAGACCTCTGCCAGGGTTGTTTTAAGCCCTTCCAGGCAGGAGCGGGGTAAGCACCCCGCTACACCAGAGAAACTTCAGATACAACTGATTTTCAGAGTTATTCTTAGGTAGCTATTAAATCTGAATTGATGTGTTGGTGGCAGTTTTAATGTTCTTTCCTTTCTATCTCTCTGCAGGTGGTGGTGACCAACACAGTTCCTCATGAAGTTCAGAAGCTGCAGTGCCCCAAGATAAAGACTGTGGATATCAGTTTGATCCTCTCTGAAGCCATCCGACGAATCCACAATGGGGAGTCCATGGCTTATCTCTTCCGCAACATCACCGTGGATGACTAGATTGCAATGTTGCCCTTGTCCTGGGTTTCCTGAAGAGAAGGGAGAAGGAAATGTGCATGAAAATGCAATGCCATAAATTATAGACATAACACAACTGTTTCTTCTGCTAGGGGGAGGGTGTAGGATGTTTAAGGACTGAAGCCACGAGATTGAATAGCAAAAGTAAAATTGAACAGCCCTGATACCTGTAGCCTCTTCTGTTCACCTTGCAGGGAGGATTACGTTTTAGTTCTGATCAGGAAATAGAGAGGCTTTGAACTGTAAGTAAAAGTTGCCTGAAAGCTATTTAGTGTCTGCCTCTCACCCTTTAAAACAAAGCTGTAGTCTCATGAGAGGGGAATCTGGAAGTCTTGTTGCTGCACATGGACTGATGAAGTAAAGATTTTGATGCTGCTTCTAGTCTGTGGATTGACTATAGAATACAGAAGGGAACACTTCATTTAAGCTGCCTGGGCAAGTAGGGTGCTGCCTGTAGTGTTGATGTGCAGAAAACCCGCATGCCAACTTTTGTAGCCTTTTCTAATTTCATTTATTCAGCATAGGTTTATTTTTATGAAGTTATTGGCTGTAAGTATATTCAACAGTGGCAGCCTAGAATGACCCAGTGGCAGTTTAATCCTTAAATAAATTAGATTTGTCGGTGTTTGTAACAACTTAAATATATTTATCTCAGCAGGAGTGGGAACGTAGTAGTAGAATATGTCAACCTTTATCTCTAGAGCCTTGGATTTTTGTCACAACTCCATGGCAAGTAATGTGAGTTTGATCCCTGCTGGAACACTTGTCTACATTGAAAATTAAGCACAATTTGTGATTTTTGGCTGTTGGCTCAGAAGTTGCCTGGGATTGATATACCCTGGCAGAATTGTATGAGGGAAACTTTGCATGTCTGCCTCAGAGATGACTATACTTTCTGAAACTCTAATGTTCAAAAAGCTAAAAAGCCTAGTATTTTTATTTTGGACCTTTTCCCTGTGGACAGCTGCCGTTTTGGTCTGTTGTTGTAAATATGTTAAATACATTGATGGGGCAGCCCTGTAAAGTAAAAGAAAATGTAGATGCTTTAAACCTGTTTTCTGAAATACTCATTGAACTCCTGCCTCTAGACAGAGAGGCCTTGTTGCTTGCTCCTTTTCCAAGTGACGCACATCCTTGGCTGTTGGCAAAGAGAATATGGCTGGGAAAGCAACCCTAGTGAATTGTGATGAGTTTTGCTGGGCTGTAATAAGATCCAAGGGCATATTCCAAAAACATCCACCATGTAGGAGGACAGGTCAATATGCACACTACCAAAACCTAGAATATTTTCAACTTGGCTCTGTGATCAGTAGTTTGAGGCTATTGCTTGGGAGAAGACAGTGCAGATTGCTTTGTCCAGCAGGGGTTTGTTTACAGTATTACTTGCCCTTCAACTTCTAGCTACATATTTCACTCCCACTTCAATGTACAACAAATTCTAAAAGTGTCAGAGCGTGTGTTTATGCTGGGAGTCCTGGAAGAGCCTTGAATGTTCAGCAAACAAAAGGTCCTCAGTAGAGTGAAGTGCATATTATAGAACTAGCTTCCTATCTCATAGCCACTGAGCATGTATGGAACTATGGATTCAGGAGCACCTTGCCTTCTCTCTGGAATCCAGCTGCTGATCTGTACCTCCAGACTGAATCTTCTCGTAAGCCATATACAGGACTGTTCTTAATTTAGTGACTTTGTTCACTAAGTATTAGAAAGTCACAACTATACTCCATTACCATGACTTTATGTATGTGGCTCCCCAGGGCTGCTGACAGTTATATTTTAACATGGTACTGTACTTTAAGTATTATTGAAGGGATTGACTGACAAGCATGTATGTGAAGAAATCCTAAATACTCCTGTCCCATTGTTCTTAATTAGTACTAGGCTACAGCTGTTCCTAGTGATAGCCAGTTTTACAAACATGAAAACATTCTGTCCTCCTATCCCCTTTTAATTACTTTAAGGTAGACCCTACCCTGGGTGAAGTGGCCCAGTTCATTAGTCGGCTGACCTCTCGCCTCAGATTCGTCTCTGTTCAAATCTTGTCGTGGGACACAAGTCAGAATGAATTTGATTGGGCCATAGTCATAAATCGGTCACATCACAAAATCCCAACCAGTTTGGTCCAATTGGCAGCCTGTGCTCACAAGGCCGAGAATTGCAATCTGAGAGATTGCAAATGAGGATTACAATGCATCAGGAGAGCTATATGGAAGCTTGCAGTGCATCTGCCTGAACTATAGCTGGCTTGGCATTGAACTTAACTGAGTCTTTTTTTAATTTCATGGAATCCAGCCCTGGTGGCTGCCATCATTACAGGGTGTGCTGTCAGTTTTTTTAGATGAAGGCCTCTCCCACCCAGTTTCCTCTGCCTTTTGAAAGACTTGATTATTGTTATGGCTTTGCCAGTTATCAGAGTTGGGGTTTAGGGGGCCTTGTAGGATTTAGTTTCCTATAGCAGTGGTGCCATTCAGAAAGTCTTGGTCTATCTGCCCATGTCATTTTTATTCCCATACCATCTCCTGTGTTCGCCCTCTAACTCAATCCTGATATTAAAAAGCAATAAAATTAAATTTCCTGTTTTGGTTTTAAACTCCTGAAAATTTAAATGTTCTATTCTTGTAAAACAGAAAATTGGCCTATTCTTTTCTCAACCCACCATCTGCCACCTTTCTCAGAAGTTGTCTTGGCCGAGGGTGCATGACTGGGGAGAGAGGTTAATGATCTAAATAGCTACATGATGGCATTACTTTAAGAGCTGATTTTAAGGTGAAGGAGGCTGGGGGGAGGGGGAGTTCTCATTTGTTTGTTTGCTGATAGATCACTCAGGTTCTAAACAGTCTTCCCAAGTTTCTCGGAGTATTTTACTTTTGAGAATTATTTAGCAGCATGTGTAAAATATATGCATTTATGTTCCCCTCCTACATTTTACCACGTTGACCTGGCTTTTTACTTCAGGACGTCATGGAATTCCTAGAAGTCCATTTAGTAATGTGTTTAGCATCCACTTTCTGAAACCATCCTCAGCTGAGGCCATAGGAAGAGTGAAGATCCTTCATGCCCTTGTTTGAGATCTCAAAAAACGGAGAGAAGCTCAGTTTAAATTGCACAGTACTGGAGAGGAAACAGTTTAAACTGAGCTTCCGTTATCTCCCAAATTCAAACTTTCAAAATGGTCTTGGTGGCTTATAAATGTCTGCTTTCTGCACATGTCTTAAATTTCCATTAGGGTTGTAGTTTAATAATCTCAAACGAAGAGGAGCCTTTCCAAATTGAATCTCTCAATGTGCAAGCTGGTTTAGAATTATACTCGTCTTTGCAGTCTGCATTGAAGTGAGTAAAGGACATAGGAGAAGGTAATGAAAGCCCTGGGGCACCTCTTTCTTACAGATGTATTTATGTTCATGCATTTTTCCTGTCCAGGGCAGAGTGAAAACAGCTGTGTGGTTGGCATATGTGTATAGAGTTCATAAAATCTGCTTGATCTAGATTATGCTGTTAGCTAATTTCTTTGGAAAAAGTGACATGAGCACTCATGCCTGTGTCTGTTAGAAAGCCGTAGAGAAATTCCCAGAGTGGATGCTAATAAACTCTACATTTTCAACTGAGCGTTTCTCTGAAATTTATTGCAAAAAGCACTCCAATGACCCAGACACAAGCCTGCTGAGTATGCACAGTATCACTATTTGCATTGGTTCCATTACACCTTTCTTGGTCCTTTAGCTCTGTGACACACGAAGCTTATGATCACCATAAGGATTTGATGCCTATGATACTCTAATGCCATTAGAGCTCCTTTGAGCTAAGGCACATCATAGTGCAGAGCAATAGGGGACGATTCTTACAAAGCAAAACGTTCAGTAACAGATCAAATTCAGGAAGACCATAGCGCGCATATATATATATATATATATATAATCCCTTACTACATTTCATGGTCACAGCTGTCTAATCCTCTACAGGGTCAAAGTCCAGCTAACTTATTTTAAGTCCATAGGGTGGAAAGTATTTTCTACATCTTTTGTGCCTTTGCAAAGAATTGTACTGCCCTCCTTGCAGATGGTGCCTGTATTAAGTCATGTGTGCTAGCAGGTGTAATGCCTGTCAAATGACTGAAATAATTTATTTCGGTTATGACTTTTCTTTTTGATCCTAGAGCAAGGAATCCTGCCCGAGGTTTTGAGTCTCCAACCAATCAAACTTCTTCATGTTTATGCTGGATGAGCTGCCCGACATGGAAACTGACCTCTGCTACAGCCACAACAGCATTAGTAGAGACAGTTGCAGTTCAGGGTTTGTCGTCTTCCTGGTGCTAATTTTAATCTCTACGTACGCCCATGCAGATCAGCCTGGCTGGGTCATGTGGGCATGATTCTGAACCCTTTACTTGCACTGAGTAGTGTTTACTCAAGCAATAGTCCCTTTGACTTGAAGGGGGACCATTCAAAAGTTCAGTATACATAATGGGTTGCAGAACAAGGCTCTTTAATGGTACAGCAGCATGGCAAGCAGAAACCCGCGGCAGCAGGTCTGAGCCTCAGGCTATGCACTCAGGCTCCCGCTCTGGTGTTAAAAATCGCTGTATAGACGCATGGGCTCTGAGGAGCATCACATGAGCCGGAGTCTGTAGACCCATCTCTGAGACTTGCTTGCTGTAGATTCACACCTTGGCTGGCTGTGTACTAACTCACCATATAGACAAGCCCTAAGAGTTAGTTACCCCAAGGACTAAACACCACTTAAGCTTTTAATACAGACGTTATATGGTGCAAAGGGCCCTGGGTAGCTTCTTTGCACTAGGTTAAACTTCACTCTAATGTTGACAATCACTTCTGCAGCTTTATTTTGATTTCACTGCTAGTAATAAGCCTATCCTGTACCTGCATGTCTATTGGAAAGATGTGTGGCTTTGAGTAATTTCCATAAATATGTGCAGGAAAAAATAACTCAGGGTGAATGTATATGGTTTATACTATACGATGCTGAGGCTTGTGTAACCTCCCCAAGGGCCTCCTGCGGTAGAGCTATAGGTTAAACTGATATGGCATGATCCTGCATTTGTTAGTATACCTGGGTTAGGAGCCTTAAGCCTTTTCCGTTTTTAAAGTGGGGGTCCTGTGTTCTCTTTTGAACGAGACTTGGCTACTGCTCTCTCCTACTAATGGTCGTCCTTGAGAACTTCCAGTTCAGTGACTAAGCAAATACCAAGACCATGGAAGGGAAGAGGGAAGGATCTCACTGCAGTAATTCTCCCTGTTATAAAAGAGGCTTTGTTTAAATGAGTGCGGTAGCAGAGGAGCCTGCCTTGGGCTTGTCTCCCCAGCCATCTCTGCAGTATATGGAAGTGGTGAGCCTGGAACTTCAGGAGAGGAAACCTGGCTTATTTTAGTTTTTATTAAGGCATGGCAATAGTGATGCCTAGAACAGAGTCAGATATTTGGGAAGGTGATGGAAGCAGTATTTTATCTCCACAGGCTCTGTGCATGATTCCTGAGCACCTGTTTCTGCTAAAATTACCATGATAAATGACAGTTTCAGAGGGGTAGCCGTGTTAGTCTGTATCTGCAAAAACAACGAGTCTTTGTGGCACCTTAGAGACTAACAAATTTATTTGGGCATAAGTTTTCGTGGGCTAAAACCCACTTCATCAGATGCATGGCGTTCACTCCATGCATCTGATGAAGTGGGTTTTAACCCACAAAAGCTATGCCCAAATAAATGTTAGTCTCTAAGGTGCCATGATAAATGAGTGATATTGAGGCTCAAATTGTTGTCAGTAAGGTACAGAATTAATACCCTCTTCAGAGGGAGGTACTTATTTTATAAACTGCACCAAGAGGCCCCAATCAGGAGCATGGTTTTGCTGTGTTACACACCGTAAAGAGGGTGTCCTAAAGTTCTTATGATCTTGGTTAATGACAAGATGCCACAGGTGCATGAAACAAATGGCAGTGGGTGGGGTACTGGAGGATGAGGCAACAATATGAGCATGACCAGCTGTTCCTGCAATGCAGCTCTTTGCCTGCCTAGCCACCAAATGGCAGTAAGGAGACTTTGCTGTGCCTGCAGATCTACTGCATGGAGGACGTGCAGAAAAAACAACACCGTAGGGCTTAGGGGTGTGATTTATACTGAATGTTACCTTGTGCTAAGACACAGGCAAGTGGCAGAAGTCTGAAGTCAATCGCACCTTCTGAGTGTTTGTTCCTGGCAGGTTGGCTTCCATCTTAGGAAGAGGACTTGGTGTTGGATGACTGGAAAGTTTTCTACAAACAGCAATGCCTGAAAAAAACTTCTAATGAAAGTATAAATTGTATAAAAGCAGATGGGGCTATCCCCAAAGTGGTGGTATACGTATTGTGAGCTATCCTTTCAATCTGCCCAGGGAGATACGCTTGGGGAAATTTTCCTAACCAAAACCCCTGAGTTACTGCTTTTTAATGACTGCACGTTAGATGGTCCCTGCCCCAAAGCATTTTATTTTTAACTTCTGTAAAGCAGGTTAAAACAGGGGAAGGCTCATCCTGAGATTTAGGGCCCTGCGCTAAAACTTGTGACCTTGGGCAAGATACTGAGTCTCTGTGTCTCCATTACCCTTTGCTGAAATGAGGATTTCCTTACCTGTGACTGCTGTGAGAACCAGTTCATTAACATTTGGGTGGTGTTCAGATACTATCGTGACTGGGGCCATAGACCTACTGTGACAGTGAAATTCAGATCAAATGTTTGAACCTAGCAAAATCTCGGTTGTAGGGGTGGGAGAGGAGACACCCAGATGGCAGTTGTTGGCTCAGCCTGTTATAACCCTGGCCAGGGGTTTAGAGCATGCACACACACACCCACACACCCATCACTATGAGGTTTGTTCGCTGTTTTTTTAAATATCCTTAGTATAGTCTCATTAGTAGAAAAGAGATTAGTTTCCCCTTCTACTTTTCTGCAACCTCTCTGTGCTATGGATGACCAGTCTTGTTAGAAGAACAGAAAACACAGAAGCCTCTGTATCCCTGTCCCCTCTCTTTTGGGAGGGCTGCAAGCAAGCAGCTGTCAGAACTCAACATTACTCTACAGTGGATGTTCGTAAGTGGAGGTAAGTGCTTTCCCTCACTGAGTATAGACTGTCATGGGGAGATGTTCACCTCCATTTCATGTGGTGTGCTGACATCTGCTGGATGTTGAGGCTCTGTCCTGATAAAACCACTGACTTTTTTTACTTTCAATGCATTGAAAGTAATAACCCAGCTGGGATCCATCTTAGCCTGGAGGGCCTTGATACAATATGGAAATGAGATTTAAAGAGCACTTCATGTAATACCTTTATGTAGGGGAGTTACTTAAGCTAGAATCTGGCTGGCTCCTCGCATGTGCTGTAGGGCCAGAATGTTTGGCTTGCATTCATTTCCTAATACTCCATGTGAGTGAGGCTGGCATCTGTGCATCTTTCATTCAGTGTTGAAGCTAATGGGTTCTAGTCTTGGGGAAAACTGAAAATGGAAGTCCCTTTCCTATCAATATTTAATCCATGTGCGCACAGAATAACTGTTCCCTGCCTTGGGCGTGGGTGGAGCGGTTGTAAAAACACATATCCTCTCACAACTCTCCCCTCAGCTTTGCTCTTATCTAGCAACCCGAAGGGACGATGACTCATGGAAGACTGTCGTAAGGTTAAAATGACGACAAGTGGGATTGGAGCCAGGAAAATAGTTGGAATGTCTGAAACTATTTTCCCCCATCACATTACTAAATACATCATTTTCACTGTCCAAGAGAACAGTCCTGCTTGAAGAAACTGAACTACACTGTCCAGCCGTGCGTAGGAAGGTCCTGAGCCAAAGCTCATGGAAGTCAGTAGTAGGACTTCAGTTGACTTCAAGTAGTATAGGATCAGGCCTCTACCCTTGATGATTCCCATCCATGGAAATAACCGTTGTTCTGGGGTTACAAGTACAGGAACACTACCACTGACTGAGGTTTGGGAGCATTATCGTAAAAACAGGTGCCAAGTTATAGCTGGTGCAGACCAATACGTTAACAGTCCTCACAGTGCCCAGGGGGGAGGCCATGGCTTCTCTCATAAGAGTAATGGATGAACATCACTGTCCTGGCCAAATTCTAATTTTGGTGATTTCAATCTGTTTACCTAAACTAAGGTCCTGTGCTTTCAAATGGATACAGTTACAGCATTTACTTTCTGTCCTAAATTGATCTGCACTGCTCAACAGCTGCTGTGGTCTAGTGCAGAGCTGACTGTACTGCAGCAGTGGATGAAGTGATACTTTTACCAGTGTAGAAAATACTTTGAGACAAAATACACAAGTTTGAAGGATGGATACTGATGTGATGCTGTGAATCCTATATGCCTGTCGTCAGGGAGAAACTGGCAAAGCACGTTCTCTGATAATACAGTATATTCTTCACTCAGCACAAAATTACTATGGGACTCATTGCCACAAGATCTCATAATGCCAAGAGATCAGTAATAGTCAAAAAAGCACTGCACATTTATGTGGTACACAGGCCTAGTTACAATATTAAAAAACAAACAAAAACCAACAGGATGTGTAAAGAACATATAAACACTTAAAGTGGGGGGCATAACCCAGCCTCTTGGGGACAAGGAAGAAACTTTCCCTGGGGGAAGAGTTAATCCCTAACTCCTTACTGTATGGCTATTTCCTGTGATGCAGCTGGTACTGGCCCCCATTGGAGACAGTATGTTGGCCTAGATCAGGGGTTCTCAACCTTTTTCTTTCTGAGCCCCCCCCACCCCATCCCCCCCCCACACACCATGCTATAAAAACTCCACAGCTCACATGTGCCACAGTATCTGGTTTTCTGCATATAAAAGCTAGGGCTGGTGTTAAGGGCTAGCAACCAGGGCAACTGCTTAGGGCCCCATGCCACAGAGGCCCGCACGAAGCTACATTGCTCAGGCTTTGGCTTCAGACCCAGGTGATGGGGCAGGGCCCTGGGCTTCAGCTTTCTACCCTGTGCCCTAGCAAGTCTAATGCTGGCCCTGCTTGGTGGCCCCGGACCACAGTTGCCAACTTTCACATAGTAAATAAGCATCCCGACTTTCACAATAAGCAGAAAATCAAGCTAATCCTATTTCAAAACAAGGCCAAAACAAGCCAATCCCTAAGAACCCCAACACTCTATGTGACTAGATCCCCCCGGCATGCAGTCTGGGACTGTAGTGGGCCCGCTGTGCACCCCAACTCTCTCCCCTGCTTGCCCCCCCCAGCCCCCGCTTGCCAGGAGCCCATCAAAAAATAAAAAAAAAGAAGCTACAAGCCAAAAACGAGCCAACAAGCAACACACAAGCCAATTAAGCCAAAAACAAGCCCAATTTTTGCATTTTTTTTCACGAGTTTGGCATGTCTGCCCTGGATCCCTAGTTGAGAACCACTAGCCTAGATGAACTGCTGGTCTGACCCAGTCTGGCAATTCCTATTTGAAACAAGGTTTTCATTAATTGGATTTACATTTGCAGAATTTCTACACTGCTGCACCTGAGAAACATGCACCAACCTTCCAGTTTGATCAAATTAGCTGATGGTGAGTTATGTGATTACGCCCACCCCCACCTCCATGCTTAGTTTTTAAAATAGCACACTTTAGGGAGGAAGGGATGGTCTAGTGGTTAATGCACTGAACTGGGAGGCAGGAGACTGGAATTTTGTGACCTTGGGGTAGTCACTAACTTCATCTCTCCTTCCCTCTGTTCCCAGTCTTACGCTGATATTTTGTATCCCTTTTCTCCACCTTCTGTTGTCTCTTGTCTAATTAGACTATAAATTCTTTGAGGCTGAGGCTCTCTCATTGTGTTTGTACAGTGCTTAGCACAATGGGGTTGGGCTCAGTAAATTCTACTGCAGTGCAAAATAATAAAAATATTTTAAACATACGTTTTTGTTTGTGTACGAATAACCCTAGCTTATTGACACACCAAGTATTTCTAGAATGTATTTTATTTTTCACTCATGCTCTTTGTTTACTTCTTGCATTTCCCTCCATGTGGGTAATAAGCCGCTGCCGTCACTATAGTTGGGTTCCCAGTGCTGCAAGGTCTGGGTTGCAAATGAGCCAGGATTGTGTTTTACGGAGTAACAACTAGCTTCCATTAATTTGGGGGGCGGAAAATCAGCAGACCAAATTTCTGTTGGTCTTAGGCTGTGTGAATTTGTCACAGAAACTGAACGTTGGGCCATCGATGAATGTACTGTGGCCTTTTTAAGGCTAGTTCCTTGAGTTTTGTTTTTGCAAGCTCACACCGAGCCCTCTGGGCCATTCAGGAGGCAGTTCGTATTGGGGAGCCAGTATGGAGGAGTTCTATGGGTAAAGTCTGACGTGCTCAGCAATTTCAGGCTAAGGTCACCCTCCATGACAGCCTGCTGTGCTGTCCCTAAAATGAGGAGAGGCTGATGAGTTTTACCGAAGGGTGGCCCTGCAGCTAAACCAGTGTGGGCCCAGCCTCCTGCAGCCCCAGCTAGCCCACTCCCGTGGCTTGAAGCGGTTTCCCTCCTCGACAGGGTTTACAGTTTGGTTTAATGGCTCTTAGCACCCCCACTCTAAAATTGCTCCAGTGCCCCTGCCCACTCCTCCAGAGCCTCTCCACTGCCTACCCAGCACCCCTGCCGTCCTCTGGCAGCCATGGCCCATTCTTCCCAGCTCAGCACCCAGGCTGCCTCCCCATCACTCCAAATCCCAGCCAGCCCTTTCCCCAGCTTAACTCCCTCCCTCCCTCCCCACGTGTTTCTGGAGGCAGGCAGAGGCAAAGGCCAAGGCCCACTGCAACCCCCTAGCCCTAGCCTTTCAAATCCGGCCAGGAGTGGGGCCAGGATCCAGCTCTTTTCCCTGCCTTTCAGAGCCGCTTCGATTCAGGTGGGGGGGGGGAGGGACTACTTCCCCAGGCGCAATGAGCCACAGAACGTCTAGGGGGCGCTGCGTCCCTGCCTAGCAACTCCAGACGCTACAATGTAGCTATCAGAACCCACTGATGTAAACAAAGGCACATGGGCAGCCGCTGTGGCCAATCCGGCGGTGGGGCGGTGTGTTCAGTAGCCAATGGAAGGGCGAAAGGGGCGGGTCCGAGCCAGAGGGGTTGGTGTGTCCCAGTGGAGATGGCTCTGCTGGGCTGCCAGCAGCCTGCTCCCTGCTTCTGCCCGTAGTCCGGCATGGCAGCGGCAGGTGTCTGAGACAGGGGCATTAGCCCAGGAGGGAGGGGGCGGGGGGCAAGAGGATCAGGCCTAGATAGGTCGAGGGAAATTTAAGTCAATAAATAAATAACTTTAAAAAAGGCTGGGGGAAAATCCCTGGAAGGAAAATTCCCCGGGAAATTGCTATTCGATGGAGTGTGCAGCTGAGCTCGGCTTGTGGGAAGATCGAGCAGCCTGGATTGATTTTAACTGTTTGCTTAATAACTCGCCAGGTGAAGAAGAGAAACTTATTTGAGCCCATGGGCTCAAGTCATTAGATCTATTTGGGGAGGAAAATAGCTTTATATTTGAATGAGAAGGTAACGGCATCAGATACCGGGCAGGAGTTAAAGTCGGGGGGCAATGGCTCTGATCAGCTTGTTGGAATTGGCTGATCTCTCCATAGGGACGCCGGAGATCGGGGTGGTCAATTTTAATGCCCTCCACACTTTACTCCATGCCATCATTAAACAACTCAACCTGCAGGATGTCAAAGCCGAGATGCATGAGGAGAAACCCAAGCCCCCGGAACCTGTGCCTCTGCAGGAGAAAGAGAAGGGCAAGCGTGATGAGTCAGAAGACTTGCCCTATGCTGACTTAGAGAAGAAGGTCATTGGGGTAGCGGCTCAGGTGCATGGCGTGGAGGCCAAGGTGGTTGGGATGGCGGCTCAAGTGGATGGAGTGGAGGCTCAGGTGCATGGGGTGAAGTCTGAGGTCCATGGAATAGGGGAACAGGTTCAAGGTCTTGAGAAGCAAATGGCTGCCCTAGAAAAATTGCCTTCTGGAACAGACTTGCTGGAGAGGACCAAGAGTGGCTCTCCGAATGGATCTGCTGTGGCTGACATGTGGCAAATGATGCAGATGAAGAAAAAGATAGAAGCTAATGAGAATGGCATCTCCAAGGTAAATCTTTCCATTCTTTAAGTTGTGAGGAGGCAACATGTCCAGTGGCGAGAGCCCAGATCTGAGAATCAGCAAATATATGCTATAGCCTTGCCTCTGCTACTGACTTGCTGTTCAACTTTGAGCAAGTCACTCACTTTACCCCTTTATGCCTCAGTTTCCCCACCTAGAAAATTGGGTTAATATCGACCCTTATAAAGGGTCCTGAGCCATTTGGAAGAAAAGTAGTAGATAATTGCTCTGTTTTAAGTTCCTTATATAGCACTCATTACCAGACCTGTGTTCTGTATTAGTGCTTGGTGGTATTATTTTATTTATTTTGTTGTTTGATAGAAATAATTTCCAATAATAAGCAACAAGACTCCAAATTTGTGCAAAATGATGGTAAGTTAGGGTCTGAAGTGAAGGACATTGAGAAGTCTGTGGGCGTCTGAAAGACACTTGGAACTCATGACCTGAAGAAGAGCTAGCGTAACTAGAAAGCTTCTCTTTCACCGTCAGATGTTGGGCCAAGAAAAGATATTACCTCTCCCACCTTGTCTCTCATGTAGAAATCAATAATTTTTAAGACTCTCACTGTGTTAGAATTAGAGCTAAACTATAAGAAGGGAAATATTTTCTGAATCCCCAGGGCAGCCTCCAATTATCTTTCACATGTTTCATCCAGTGTTATTTACGTTGCATGTTGTTATGGAGGTTGTGATCTGGCATGTATTTTCAAGGCTGGATAACAGGGAAAACCATGACTAGGTGTTACGCAGTTCTTATTACAGCTGTGACTTGTTGCATGAATTTTACAAGAGCATCTCTGCACTGATTCCTCTAAGGTTGCAAGAGAAATAAAGTCCTGATTGCTGCTACTCGTTTAATTAAAGTGCTGGATGGGGACGATCAGGGGGTTGCTCATTTATCACATGCCATAATTTTAACAAAGGATGTATTCTTGTTTTCATTCATCTTCTCTTCAATCTAGGGAACGTAGAGCCCGTGTTCTTCTTTGTGACCTTTTATTGTCCTTTGTCAGTGATCTGTGTAGACCTCCGTTAGACACTGCTGACAAATGAGCTACTCCTGAATTGGGAGCAGGCCCATCAAGAGAAGTTTGGGGGCCTGGTACATCATGTTTGTTGGGGCTCCACCCCTCCCATTTTTTTATTTACACAGACGTTAGTCATTTTGGGGGGGCCCCTGAGTTTGGAGCCCCAGTACAGTTGTTGTCCCTCTTGTCAGCCCTGATTTCCAGTTGCGCTGTATGCTTTTAAGGGGCAGAACGGTTTAATGCATTGAGAGGTGGGATCTCTGTGCTCTGTTTCCAGCTCTGCTACAGTCTTCCTATGTGACCTCTAGCAAATTTTCAAGGATCTGATGCTTTCAAAAGTGCTGAGAACCTGCAGCTCCTCTTTACTTCAGTAGGACTGGGTTCTCAGCACCTCTAAAAATCCAGCCCTTGGCTGCTCTGTGCCTCAGTTTCCCCATCCAGAACCCGTAGGTGATCTCACTTACCTACTTCACAGGTAGTTGGGGCGCTTAATTTAATGTGGTGAAATGCTTTGATGTCCTTGGTCACAAGGACACTAAAGAGGTGCAAAGTGGAAGGGAGGGAGAAAAGCTTCCTGCAAATGGGGGGCAGAGGGACAAGAGGGGGAGTGAGGAGAGGTACTGACACTTGGCAGGGTGGGGGCAGGCAGCTGGCTCTAAGCTGGGAAGGAGGGTCCCAGCCCAGGGGTTCCTACCTGCTCCCTGACTCACTCCAGCCCCGATGGGTCCCACTACCTGCTTCCCGGCTCCCAGGCCTCATGGCAGCTGCCTCCACAATATTTCCCTGTTCCTGCTCCCCACCTGCACCCCCATTTCTGCCGCCCCGGTGCAAGTGGTATTTTCTATTCCAGGACTCCAATAGCGTTCAAAGAAATTGGACCTGTGTCTCTCTGAGGGGTCATACCCTGCGGTCAGATCACATACAGAGTTTCCATTGGAGTCGGGGGGAGAGGGAAGGGAGGAGTTACATTGAAATCATGGCAGATGTATTGCCAGATATGCTCTGGCCTGATGAAGTTAGTGCCATGTGATGCTGTCAGTTTACGAGCGAGGGAGTAATATTTTCCCCCATCTCTGTCCCCTGACTTACATCTGCCCTCGGATCCTTTCCCCACTCCATGTGCATTAGTGGTAGATCTACCATGGCACAGATACCCCAGGGGGCTGCCTGAGACCGTATAGCTGTTCTGTCGGACTTACTAGGCATAATGTAAATGCTGTAGTTTGTACCCTTCCTCTTGTAGGTAAATAGCATCATCTCCAGGATGTCTGCTATCTCCCTTATAGCCTGGGGCTCCCTGAAAGCGGTTTGAGTTCAGAGTCTCACTCAGGACGCGTTGTAGTGTTGCCAAGTTAATTCTTGCCACTCCAGGAGGCGGGAGGCTGGCTAAGGAGCTGAAGTGGTGTGCCAGAGGGACCCGTGGTTCTGTTCTAAGATCAAGGATACCAGCATGTTGCATAGGCTCATTAGGGGAAAGCCCTGGGGATTTTCCCCACTGGAAGGGGAGCATCTGTACTGCAATCGAAAATCAGGACGGGGGGAATAAAAAGAGGGGAGAAAAGTGGGCTCTTTTGGGGGCACAAGGAATAACTTGTTCTTCTTAGAGCAGCCTCTCCACATTCCAACTCATGGGATGCACTGGCAGTGCAGCCTGGACCAATCAGTATGATGTGACCATAGAAAGGACAAAGGTGTCATGGAACAGGGCAGTGTAATATTCCCTCCCTAGGCAGCAGTAGTACAACCACATCTGGGATAGTGGGGTCACTTTGGGTTCCTTAGTACCAGAAGGACAGTTACAAACTAGGGGGAATTGGGAGATGTCAGGGTTCCCTCCCCACTCTGAACTCTGGCGTACAGATGTGGGGACCCGCATGAAAGACCCCTAAGCTTATTTCTACCAGCTTGGGTTAAAAACTTCCCCAAGGCACAAATCCTTTCCTTTTCCTTGGATGGTATTGCTGCCATCACCAAGTGATTTAGGCCAAGATTCAGGAAAAGGACCACTTGGAGTTCCTATTTCCCCAAATATCCCCCCATGTCCCTTCACCCCCTTTCCTGGGGAGGCTTGAGAATAATATACCAACCAATAGGTTAACCAAGTGAGCACAGACCAGACCCTTGGGTTTCTAGGACTTTAAAAACCAATCAGGTTCTTAAAAGAATAACTTTATTATAAAGAAAAAAGTAAAAGAAGCACCTCTGTAAAATCAGGATGGAAGGTAATTTTACAGGGTAACAAAAAGATTTAAAACAGAGGATTCCCCTCTAGGCTCAGCTTTAGAGTTACAAAAAACAGGCATAAACCTCCCTCTGAGCGTAGGGAAAATTCACAAGTTAAAACAAAAGATAATCTAACGCATTTTCTTGCTTTACTTACAATTTTTGTAACCTTAGATGCTTATCTCAGGTAAGGTTTTAGGAGATTTTTTTTTCCTGCCCTGGTCCCTCTCTGTCCGAGAGAGAACAACAAAGAGACCACAAACAAAACCTTCCCCCCACAGATTTGAAAGTATCTTCTTCCCTTATTGGTCCTTTTGGTCAGGTGCCAACCAGGTTGTTTGAGCTTCTTAACCCCTTACAGGTTAAGGAGGGATTTTATGCTACCCTTAGCTGTATGGTTATGACAGGAGAAGAACAAAAAACTGACCCGTAGCCTGGAGGAGCTGACTCAGAAGGAAGATGTATAGAGCTAAATGTGTAGGGTTGGCCAAGTGATAATTAAATGTATGTGGAGTGGTGATGAAAGGGAGGTAATATTCAAATGGGGGAGGGTGATTGGGGGCGTTGGGTCTGCTTTGCTTCCTTAGTATGGATAAAGAAGATCTGAAGGGTTGGGGAGGAGGGTGAAAATGTGTGAGTTTTTCTGCTTGCCGTCCTCTTAGAAATCTCAAACATGTTTAAGTCCGTGCTTTTGTGAGAGGATTCACTGGAGGGCCTCAGTGTGAATTATGACCTTTCTAAGTCCTTCATCAAAGGGTTTAAGGGTTTGACTCTTTAGCAGAGACCTCTTGTTCCCCCAGGTATTTCTCATGCATCTGAGTTAAACAGATATTGACAAAAGATGGACAAAGGTGCTGTGTGCCCTCATTTCCCATGGCTTTCCGCGTCTCACAGGATCAGGTGCTGGTTATCCTACTGCTTCTGTCTTGCACATTCAGCAAGATACTACTGACTATTGTAGATTGGAGGTGCTCTGCCCTTCCAGCTCCCATCACAGTCCAAAATTCATGCAGCATGAGTCAGGGTAGGATTTAGGGCTTGCAGGGAGCTCAACAAGGTTATTATTGCAGTCCCTACATTCCATGCCTCCCCCCCCCCGCCCCGTCCCCATCCCTTCTCCTTTTCTCCACCTGTGACTGGACAGTGGATTTTCCCTTCCTTTCTCCTGTACAGAGTGCTTGGGAGGGGGAGGACCTGGTTGCTAGGTCTCATCCCAGAGTAGGTCAACAGGGCCCTCCCTGTTCTGTGCTCAGCTGGTTCTGCCTAGGAAGCAGATTGATGCACCTGGATGGCCCTTGGCCTCACAGTCCCATGTTATGCCTAGGACCGTTCCACAAAATTGGGACTCTTCCAAGCCCTACACTGAAACTGGGCTGTGGCATTGGCAGGTCTAAACAAAGCTCTGGCATAGGTGAAGACGGTGTGACACCATGGGCTGGTGGGGGCAGAGGGGGGCACATTAATATCCTAGGTTCTGCCTGTTTTGGAGAGCTGTGAGCGTTTGCCACAAAGAGGGAGCTCCTAGCGCAGATAGTGTGTCTGCAAGGATAACACATTGTGACAGGTGAACCTCCCTCTCTGTTCCCTGCCATCTGTTTGTGTGTTCTAAACACAGCAGCCGTTCCCGGATGGAGAAAGTTATGAACGTGCTCTGAGGAGGCAATTGGCCCTTGTGCAGCGGGACTAGCATCACTTATGTTGAGGACGTAGGTGATGCGTAGGCCTCGTGCGGCATGGGGAGGAGAATGCCGCCCCTACTTATTAGCAGAGTTTGCTGACAGAATGGTTGGCTGAAATTGACAGTCTCAGAAGCGGCAGCGGGGACTGTCTGCTCTAGACCAGCATGGGGAGCAGACCTTGTCATGGGGGCCAGGCAGCATGGATCTTCCGCGTACCCAGCAGAGCTTAGTGAGCCGTGCTTCCGGAGCTAGCTGGCTGGCTTTAGGACAGTGATCAAATGTGGTGAAAGGAAAAGCCATGCCCAAAGAATGCCTCCGAAGCAGGAGCAATAGCAGCGGTGATAGGGGAAGAGTTGAACCACAAGATTAAAGCAAGTCCCGGCTGAATTATTCATCCCTTCGTGTAGCATATTGGGAGGGAAAAGGAACTGCTTTGACGAGATAATGAGCCTTTTCTGTGGCTGATACACAGCTCCTTCTCCGAGCATTAAATCAGCACCCAGGCTCATGTCGCACAGTTATTGCAATCCAATATGGCAGGCTGTAAATGTTTAATTATTCGTCAGTGCTGCCTCGGGAGGGTCATGTTAAATAAAAAACCAAAGCATTCCCCATTGTGATCTGTGGGAGCTGGGCTCTGGTTTCCAATTCATCTCCTGAGTGATCTAATATTTGTGAGAGCATCGATGTTCCCCATCAGTTTGAGTACAGCGCTGACACCTAAAGCCATCTGAGTGTAAACCAGGGTTGCCGCTAGTTTTTATCCAAGAGCAGCATTTCAGCTAGGAAATAAGGGCCCCATTCTGTGAGGCACAGAGAGCCTGCAGCTGGCTGCTGAGTGAGCATCCGCGGTGAAGCCAACGAGAATTGAGAATGCTTAGCACCTTGTAGGACTGGGCCTGACTTTTTCTTTTTTTTTTTAAATGGTTTTGTGGATTGATCTTACTTGTGCCGAGTTAATGGAAATAAAACATCAGTGTGAGCTGCTGACGGGTGACAGCACAGAACCCCAAGATAAAAGAAAACAAATTTTCTGGTCAAGAGATTGGAATTTCCCGGTGTTGTGTGTGAGGCCAGTTTGTAAGCCCCATACAATAGGGCGGAACTCAATCCCGTGCAGCGGACCCAGCACAAGACCTATGCACAACTTACGTTTTATTTTGAGAGTTTAAGTGGGACTGCAAAGGATGCATCATTTTTGTGCTGGCTCTGCCTTGGGTGAATTGGCTACCCACGTGGGTAACTGCTCACCACTTTGAGTAAGTGGATCTCCCTCCAGCCCTAGTGAATGTAACTCTCCAGTTGCTCCTGTTGTTTAATCATTGTTTTTGTCATAGGTGTGTGTGACGCAACAGGGAGCGGGGCGGATTTGACCTGGAATGTTGCAGGGGAGTTACATTGGGGATGGGGGACTTCCCTTGAAGGAAGATACCTGAGCTGTAACCTGAGCCAGGATGGGGGTTGGGAGAAGTGATACCTTCTGGCCGGGAGACTGAACAAAAGAGAGGAGGAGCTGGGGGGAGAGGGGAGAGAGCTGCTGGAGGAGTTTCTAGTTTCAGTTTTGTGCTGGGTGGTGGAACGTGGGGAACCCCAAGGCTGGGGTCTAAGCTCCCTGCCCCCCAGAATGACTTGACTGAGGGATCCTGGTTGTACCTACAAGCTCTGTTTTAGACTGCGTTCCTATTGTCCTATAAACCTTCTGTTTTACTGGCTGGCTGAGAGTCACGGTGAATCCCAGGAAGAGGGGTGCAGGGCCCTGAATCTCCCACACTCCGTGACAGTGTGTATCTAATACCTGGCCATTTTAATCTTCAGAAGTGCTCAGCATTAATTGGGAGACGGGGGGCTCTAATAGTTAGAACATGTGTCAGGACACCTGGGTTCCATTCCTGCTTTTGCCACGGAGTCATCATGTGACCTTGAGCAAGTCACTTGACCCTCTCGGTGCTTCATTTTGCCCATCTGTAAAATGGAGGATAATATCCTCTGCACTTGGCAGGGATGAGACGAGGCTGTTTGTAAATCACTGGGAGACACCACACTGAGCAATGCTTTGTGCAAAAAGAACAGGAGTACTTGTGGCACCTTAGAGACTAATAAATTTATTAGAGCATAAGCTTTCGTGGACTACAGCCCACTTCTTCGGATGCATACAGAGTGGCATCCGAAGAAGTGGGCTGTAGTCCACGAAAGCTTATGCTCTAATAAATTTGTTAGTCTCTTAGGTGCCACAAGTACTCCTGTTCTTTTTGCGGATACAGACTAACACGGCTGCTACTCTGAAACCTGTCAGAATGCTATGTGGATGCACAGTGTTGTTGTAGAACTTTGCTTGTTAATAAGATGGCCAGCGGAGTGGTTGATCCCTGATCAATGTTCTACTAAAGATCTGCACAGCTGAGAGCCTTGGTTAATGGGATTCAAAGGGAAAAACCCTCTAATGCTGGAGCTCCAAGGAGAGGTGAGCATCCAGTCCACTGGCAGGGGGAAAGCGGGACAGTGCCAACAACCCTGTGGCCTGGGTCATTTATTATCCGCGTCAGAGGTGGTGAGGTGAGGGCAACTCATGTAACTTGGCATATCTTATGCTGAGAACAGTTTCCAGCTGCAAGCAGCTTAGCACAGTCTGCTTTTATACTTTGCAATGTCCCCAGCAGCTTCCAGCTGATCTCAAAGCGCTTTCCGAACATCATTGCCTCGCGGTGGTAGGTCAATATCACTATCCCCATTTTACAGAAGAAACTGAGGCACGAGGCGATTGCGTGGCCTTTGGCAAGCGGTTTGGTGAGTCAGTGGCCTACCCCAAATCTCCTGCCCCCCCCGCTCTAACCATGAGCTAGAGCTACTGTAGCAGATGTTGCCTGTTTACTGCGAGAGCCCCGGTTTGAGTCTGCTATGGTCAAGTGCTCTGTGTGAAAGGCCAAGTCCAGCTAATGAATAGTTAAACCCACTCACTGGTATTTGGCACCAGCTGTTGAGCACAGCATCAGGGAAGTTTTTGATCCCAGTATTTGTGTATCAGAGGCAGGTTTTGGGGCAAAAGCTATAGAATAAGGTAAGGGTATTGTGTGGGCAGGACAACAGTACCAGAGGGAGAAGCGTATAGTACCCAAATCTGGAAGGAGAAGTCTGCGGAGTCCAAGCTAAAATGGGAAGGCAGCAAGCTAATGAACAGTGAATGCTCGCACATCACGGTGTCCTGGCATAGACCGCAGGGCATGTCTGCACTTGATCTGTTCACACTCAGTTAGGTACCCAATGCAATGATATTTACCCCCTGTCTGGAAATGCACTGACGGGGAGAGTGGGGGGAGGAGGGCCAGGCTGGCGCTTTCATTTAACCCTTCTGGGTAATCTAGCAGATCATGGGTCTGCCTGGAGGTGTGGAGCTGCCAGGCTTAATTCATTTATTCATTATAAGCTGTTATTTACTTGGGGAGTAAAAGGAGAAGCTCTGCTGAGCCCCTCCCTGTGTCCAGCTCCCTGTTGGGAAGGATGCTCTGGGGTGGAGCTGCTGTGTTGTTCTGTCCTGGAAGCTGATGGCCCTAGCTCCCACCTGTTTAAGCTGGCTCCCTGGCAAGCCCCTCGGCACCGTCCACACTCCATTGGCAGCTGGAGCTCGCCTAACAGGGTCCATCTGGCCCCTCCCTCAGCCAGATAGGTGGGTATTATTCTCCCTGCTAATGATAAAGCTAAGGAAACAGACAGACAGGGGAGTGCCCTGCCGCAGGTCACACAGCCAGTCAGTGGCAGAGCTGGGAATGATCGCTCCCTGCCCCTTGTCCGATTTGCTAGGCCCCGCTGCCCCTCCGAGCATCCTCATTGGGGTGTACCAGGTGTTCTTGTGGCCCTAAATTCGCTCCCCTGTCTGTTCCAGGCCATGGCTCTGTTCCAGGATCTGCTGAATGAGGTCAATGGCGTGAAGACGGATAATTTCCATATGAACGAGGGCCTCGAAAACATCAAGGAGAAACTTGACTTGGTGAGTGCGGCCCTTGCCCACAGAGCAGAGCCGGCCTGGTCACACTCCCTGGTGAGGGGAGCGCCAAGCCTTCTCCTTCCAGCCCTGAGGCACCGACATCCCCTAGTTTCTCTTGCTGTATGCACTGAGCCCTCCCTGTCCTCCACCCTCCACCACCTGGGAGCGGGGCTCTCCCTCCTGCCACGAGCAGCACTCAACCCCAAGGGGAGTTACTGCTTGAGTGAGGGCAGCAAAGAGAATGAGACCTCTCTCCCGGTCCCGTCCCCTTGATTTCTCTTCTCGCTACTCCCCAGGCCTTTATGAGCTGGTATTCCCCACCCCTGCTGTGTTTTGGGGGTAACTTTGAGTGCAAGCTGCTTGGGCCAGGACTATGCCTGGCTTATGTGCAGCAGATCAGCATGCTCTAATGTCAGTGTCCAATAAGAACACACTGTACTGCACATGTAGGGGAGAATGTCTCCTCTCCCTCCCTCTCTGTCTGTCTGTGGTAATGCTGGTCAGAGCAGACAGAGGGGACTGGCTGACCTTTCCTCTCCTGTGGGAATTGCAGTGAAGACCAGCTTGTATCCTTCGGTCTGCCCCCTATTACTCTAATACCAGGAAAGGGCAGGCGAGGGGTTGCTCTGGGGAGAGAGGAGGGGGGAGACTCCATAGTTCACCATGTAAAATATCTCATTTTGCTTGTATATTGGCCTCCTCAATTAAAATGCCCACGCGGTGTCTGTGGCATGGGACAAGGGGAAGGAGCAGGAGATGCTACCAGAGGACAGTGCAAAAACCGCCGATAGCTAAGCTGGCCAGGGATGGCAGAAGGCATTGGATCTGCTTGCTGGGACCGAGATGCATTGGCAGAGCTAGGAAGGGAATAGGAGGGGATGCTGGGGCTGAACTCCATCGGCAGCGTGGCTCATGGGGAGCCCAGGCCTGGAACAGCAGGGCGGGATGCAAGTCAGAACTGAACTGTGCAAGGACACGGGGGAGCTGGCTATTCAGACAGAGCTGTGTGCCGGCCCCGCACACCAACCGCGTGGTTGAGTCGATGTGCCTGGGGAGTAACGTGTGGGGGAGTCGTGCACTGGGCTCACCTGCACTCTCAGGCCTTCCCTTCCCTAGAGCCTTGTTACTGTTCCTGAGCGCTCCGCCCAGGAGTTAACCAGCGCCAGAGCAGAGGGAATGGGGTTTGTACTCCCAGGGCCTGGGGAAGCCGTGCTGGGTGGCCTGGCCTGTAACAGCAGAGCCAATTGCCTGGTTCAGGTAACATGAGCTGATGCTGCAGCCAGGAGGTAAAAATTCAGCACTTGGGACCCCCACAAGGGATCCCAGCAAGGTGACAAACACGCCTGATGCCAGCTCCTGATGGGTTGACACGAGTGTGAGGAGTTGCCGTCCTCAGGTGCCCATGGGGCAGGTGGGATAGAGAAGCATTCACCTTTGTATCACCGCTGCCTTCTCCTGCCAGTTCCACCAGGGTGGGGCAGCTTTAGAATCCACCCGGGGGCTGGCGGAGGGGCTGAGAAAGAACATTGGAATGTGAGGGGGTATTTAGCGCAGGGAAGGGGTGAGGAAGAGCCAATCCCCTGCTAACTGCTGGAGGAGTTAGATAGATAAAGGAGCCCAGCATGGGATCCAGGACAGGGCAACCTATCCATCACGCCCCTTGAAGGACTAAGACAGGGACCATTGTTCCGTGTCAATGGTGAGCGAGAACGCTCAGCGGGTAAATCATTCTAGCAAGGCCTGGGGGAGCTCCCATCTGCCTCGTGCCGGCCATAGGTCTCTGCCAACCAAGGGATTGTTGCCAGGTGGGGGAGAGTCTGAACCTTGTGATGCCGCCCACAGGGAGGCAGCAGAGCTTGGCAGTGCCCAGCTTACTTCTTGTACCTTCAGGGATCCTCAGGGTGGCCATCTGCAGGCACGCTTGCAAAACACGCTAGCTCCCCCGAGGATCCAGCCAGCCGCAAGAGCTCATTCTTTTTGCAGCTTGGCAAGCCGCCTTTTCCCGTGAGCCTTGGGGGAAGGGAGGGGGGCCGTGGGGAAGCAGTAAACATCTCGTTTCCTAGAGTACAGGGAAACAAAAGCTAAGTGGATGCCAAGGCTGAGCCTTTACTTTGTGTGTTCAGCCCCAAAAGCATGCTCTACCCGAGAGAATAGGTGCTCGCAACCCAGACCCAGGGCCGGCGCGACCCGTTAGGCGACCTAGGTGGTCGCCTAGGGCGCTACAATTTGGGGGGTGGCGACCGCAGCGGTATTCCGGCGGCGGGACCTTCTGTGGGGGGCGGCATTTCGGTGCGGAATCTTCCGCCACCTAGGGCGGCAGAAAAGCTGGTGGCGCTCCTGCCCAGACCCCACCCTGCGTGACTTGGGCCAGCCCAGCCTACCTCTCCGACCTAGTCCCTTATCACAACCCCCTCTGCTTTGCCACTGATGCCCAGCCCCAAGGTCCCCCACAACACAGGACTGGAACACCCTCCCTATTCTGCTTCCCCAGCCCATCCCCTCTTGCCTTTCCAGTCTCTTCCAAACACTCGCTTCTTCAGCTCCAACAAGTGGGGCTTGAGAAACCCACTTTCCTGTGGTAAGTAGAAAACTGATCTGTGGGGGTCTTTCCATTGACTTCAGTGGGCTGTGGATCAGACCCATAGTGCTGGGCTTTCAGGGGTTTTCAGGGTGACCTTTTCCATTTAATTGGTGCCCACCCCAGTCCCCATCATATACAACACAATGAACTGAGGTCAGAGCTAGTTTCAAGTGTTTTACTTGTATGCTGTGCTTAAAGGGATATGACCAAGACAGAAAACCATATTTATAAATATCACACCCTTTCCTGGGTTTTTAATACCACTTTAGATGATCAAAACTGAAATATCTTTACAAATCAGAGGCCCGATTCTGCAAACATTCACTCACATCAGCCCCTTCAGTTGACTGAAGAAGGCTTTGTCAGACTGGGTTCTTAATCTGTTTTTCAGAACATATGCTCCTTAATTAAGGTGAGTGAAGTACAAAAAATAATCTTCTCAGTTTTGCTCTCTGTTTGTGGCCCGTTTGATGCACTAGCACAAAGTTCTTGTGTTGAGTTTTCAGTACTGGAGGAAGAAATATTTAAAGGCACACCATCGACGTAAGCATTCCATACCTGTCTGAATTTTTTGGACCCTTTCCAGTTAACAATAACTCCCAAGATTACTAGAATTGAAATAGACTAGAGCAAAGTGGTTTTTTTTGCTCGCTCCTTCAGTTCGTTTACTTTGCATTTTGTGTAGTCAAACTTTTCCCTGCTGGGTGAGAACAAATAGTCAGTTTCTTCCCATCTTGCTTGCATGACTTTCACAGAGCAACAGCAGAGAGCAAAACATTTAAAAGACAGGAAAATGGCATTGTAAACCTACAATTTGGCAGGGTGACCAAAGGGCATTTCACTCAGTTTCTGAAATTGACTGTATTTCAAGCCGATGCCACTGCCTTTTGAAATAAAAATAACAGGAAAATAGATATTGGAGGGGGGAATATAAATGCGCACACACATTGTGGGTGTGCGGGTGTGGGCTTGCACATGTGTGCTCACACAACCCCCTCTACATTTTGGATCGAAGTCTAAATTGGCCATCTTCCTTTTTAAAGGCAATCACACACACACACCAGACTGTAGGAGATTAACTAAACTCTCTTCTCTTGCAAGAATTTACAACTAGATACCCAGGAAATTGGCAATCAACTGCAGACTTGCATCGCTGATCAGAAGAACTTGGATAATGATGTGGTACGTTTCTGAGAGGAACGATTTGCATATGAATTGCCAAGGCACCCCCGGGGCCCCAATTCTCATTCCTTGACTCCTCCTTTTTGGATGCTGATCTTCACTGAAATCCCTAGCTTCTCCTCCTTTGTTATTTCTTCCCCACGGGACTTCTGCTCTGAGTCAAGATTTCAACTACTTGGACCAGGAAGGACCTGATCCTGGGCATAGGCGCCAACTCCGTGGGTTCTCCGGGGCTGGAGCACCCATGGGGAAAAATTAGTGGGTGCTCCGTCCCACCTCGCCTCCACCCCTGAGTGCCCCGCGTCCCTGCTCCTCCGCCTACCTCCCAGCGCTTGCTCTGGGAGGGAGGGTGGAGGAGCGGGAACATGGCCAACTCAGGGGAGGAGGTGGGGCTGGGGCAGGGATTTGGGGAAGGAGTCAGAATAGGGGCAGGGAGGGGGTGGAGTTGGGGCGGGGACTTTGAGGAAGGGGTTGGAATGGGGGCGGGGCGGGAGGGGGTGGAGCAGAGGCGGAGTCGGGGCGGGGCCGGGGGCAGAGAGGGGTCAAGAACCCACTGGCGGAAGCAGAAGTTGGCGGCTATGATCCTGAGAGCTCACTCCCTGTGACTTCAGTGCTCAGCATGTCTCAGGGTCAGGCCCTAAGCAGCGCAGTAGGAACAGGAATTACACATACATTGAGGGGCAAGGCACATGAGTGTCTTCCTGAGTTTCTGTGGTGTCCTCCTTCCTCCTGACGCATCAGGAAACACCCCAATCCATCCAGCTTTCTCTCTTGCTAGAGCAGGGGTAGGCAACTGAAGGCGGCACGCGAGCTGATTTTCAGTGGCACTCACACAGCCCGGGTCCTGGCCACCAGTCCGGGGGGGGGCTCTGCATTTTAATTTAATTTTAAATGAAGCTTCTTAAACATTTTAAAAACCTTATTTACTTTACATACAACACTAGTTTAGTTATATATTATAGACTTAGAGAAAGAGACCTTCTAAAAACGTTAGAATGTATTACCGGCACATGAAACCTTAAATTAGAGTGAATAAATGAAGACTCGGCACACCACTTCTGAAAGGTTGCTGACCCCTGTGCTAGAGGATTCTTTAGGGGCAGGAAATGCCAGTGCTTTTATAGGAGGAGTTAGAGCCTCCGCTTCTCCACTAGGAAGGCTTAGGTGTCTGTCCCTGATACTCCATGATCGCAGAAGTGGTGGTGTGGGTAGCTGGGGAGTGTCTGTGCCATCATGGAGCCAAGGATGCTGAACTGGTTACCATGCATAGTACTGTTCCTCTTCTCCTCCTGGTGCTGGTTCTGTGCTCTCCCTGTAAGGGGCCCCTATTTTTATTGGTGTGTCCAAGACTAAGTCAGCTGCTCAGTTTGGGGAACATACATTCTCTGTCAAGCTACCTTCTTGGGTGATCACTGGCCTGCTAGTCTCTGAAGAGTTAATGGAGGAGAGAATGAAGTCCCTTCCTAGACATGCCCCGTAGAAGTACAGTCATGTCTGTTTGGTTTTGGTTTGCTTCCTTTCCAGAGGAACCTAGAGCGAAGGCTAAACCTCTATCCTTCCCCCGAAGAAATGTATAACATGGTGCGCTGGGAAGTTCTGGAGGACTGTCTTGTGACAGGCAAAGGCAAGAGCCCACCAACTGTGAGTGTGACTTCATTTAGGGGTGCCGGGGGGAGGGGAAAGCATAATATGTTTGCCCCATTCCTCTACCTCGGCTGAGACGTCCCCGTAATAGGAAGGAGGGAGATCTTGTGAATCTGGAACTTTTCCGGCCTTCATGCGGCTTGACATGAACGTGTTCGATCTGATACGCTCTTCTCTGGGGCAGGGTGTCCGGAGCTGGCTTTGGGGGATCAGCCTGCACCTCTGTCACGGTTCACATTTCTAGGCCCCAGTGCCATGCAAGCTTCCACTTGAGCAGGCTCTCATCCAAGGCTTCTCTCTAAATGTGCCTTTTCTGAGCAAAGCTGTGTGAAACTGGAGATGTAAGAGACAGCGAGGCCTTTTCCCTCCGCCTGCCCTCTGACCCCATGTTGTGATGGCACCTTGTGATTGCCATTCTCTGACACCAAGGGGCCATGCCTGAGCACTGGAAATCCTTGTATGACTCCCACCCAGGGCTTCCCAGTGCAGGAGCGCCTGAACAGGGGAGCCAAGGGGCCATGACCCTCCCACTTTTTGCCTGTCCACTTTTCACCACCGGCCCCAGCCCTGTCCCTCTTTGTCCCCCTGAGGTTCCACCTCCCAGCCAGGCCAGAAGTGGAGCCTGGCCCAGGGAGCCCAGGCAATGGTGGGGAGCCACTGACCCTCCATCTGCCCTGGGTGGAGGGTCCGGGGGGCCGGGACATGGGCCTGGGGCTGCTCTCTGGCCCCCCCACCATGGGCAGGTGGAGGGGCCCTGAGTCCCTGGCCACCCTCCTGCTTCTGGCTTTGTGGGGAGCGGAGCCTCAGGGGGAAGAGGGTGGCAGGAGTGGGGCCACGGAGGGGGCCACTTTTGGGAAGGCTCCGCCACCCCTGTCGCAGTGTCTAACTAGCACAATATGAGAAGGGTTATTTATGTCATTTGGAGGCCTCACATTCTTGGAATTTATGCATTACAGAATTTTACAATGGTCACTGGACTAAATTAACCACTGGTGTAATCCCACTGAACCATCAGTAATCCCCCCTCAGCTTTACCCAGTGCATGAATTTGGTCCTTTCTTTCTGTGCATGTTAAAAATGTCTTATAGATGAGCTAACTGATCTGGTTCTTTCCTTTTTCTTGTCTCCACGGGGCAGGCCTAGGGCAGCTTCCTGTTACATTTAACTGTCTAGGGAAGTCACTGGCTGAATCTTCATGATTAGATAGCAGTGAAGTCACCATGTCTTATAGGGGTTGATTAGAAGTCTAGTCCTGAGTGAAGATTAATTTGGTGGCTGTTGCCAGGGGATGGCTGCCAGCCTCAGAAAATAGCCCCGCAGCGTGACACAATTGGTAGCTTATGGTCAAGCTGGAGGAATGCTAGAGTGGAGTAAGGCAAGGTGTTGTGGGTCAGGATGGAGATGCATTTGGCAGAGCATTGGAAGGTGTGGAGGAACTTACACGGTGTTTCCGTGTATCAAACCTAGCTCTAGCCATTGTGCTAGCAGAACTGATACTTTACACACGTAGGACTAAACCCTGCTCTTTCCCAAGAGGTTCATCAGAGCAGATCTCCACTTCTCTCCCTCCAGCTCAATCCCCGTTCTCCCAGAATTCACACATCCCGTTACTCTAATTCACATGCAAACACGCTCCCCTTCGCTTTGACCTCCTCCTTCATCATGTGCAAATAGCACATTATACACTTTACCAGCGCACTTGCATCTGTGGAGAATAGATCAGTTTAGCTGCAGTCAGAGTTACAGTTATGCCCTTGGGAGTGGGTTAGAATAGCTGCATGTGTGTATTGTGATTGGTACTCATTGGAGGTGCAAGGGAGGTTGTAGTGGAAGTGAGGTGCCTGTGAGCTTGTGGGTGAAGATTGGTTTAACTGGGGACTTCAACTTGTAGTGATCACCTTGGTGGGTTTTGTACTTCAGCAGCCTTAAATCCAATCTAACGAAGGAATGTGCCTGATTGAACACATCTGTAATGCACCCCTCCATCCATGAACAGGCTGTGAGGGACACTCAGAGGCAGCATGTGGCTCATAGCATGCCTGTCAAACAATTAACTTCATATAGCATCATACAAGGTGGCCACATCATGACTGTACCATTCTTTGGGAGTCACAGATTAGCTACTGAGATCCCTCTGTAGGTATGGAGTAGAAAAATAGAGACACTCACAGGGCACAGGAGGTGATATCCTATAGGGCAAATCAACCCATAGGAATACAAGAAGTTAATTGATCAATTGGGAGCTTCTGTTCCAGTGCTAATCTCTATAGTAAGCAACACATGATATTCCTAACGCGTGCTATTCTTGTTCTGTGTCAGAAACTCTATAAAGTTACCCCATACGGACGCATGCAGGTGGCATAGTTTCCAAAAGAAATCATTTCTTTCCTTACCACAGAATGACATTTCATTTGAATGTGACTGCTAATTCCCAGAATCAGTCATTCCAAAGACATTCCCTGGAATGTATTGGTGCTATGAGGAGATGATAAAGCTGATCTGACCTTCTCAGAATGGGATAGGCCTGACCTACCAGATCTAGAGTTGGATGTGGATTTCCAGCTCCTGAGAGTCTGAGGGTGGACCTGGGGTTCTGGTTTGGCCTGGGGACCCCCCCCTACAGAATTATGCTCAGGATCCTGATACCAACTCCTCCCCCCACCTCAGCCTCACACATTTTAGCTCAAGAGTGCTTCAGTCCAGAGTTTCAGTTCTGGCTCATGTGATTTTCATGCATACACAATGCTTGTTGTTCCCATGGAGGGCGTTTTGGCAGACAGAGTAACTGTAATACCTGGTGGGAAGGGAATGTGGGAAGTAGATGGTGATTTCCCCATGGTGGGGAAGGGTATGTGACTGACAGGGGCAAGTGTACACAATTGAAAGGGAGAGTCAGATATCTGCTAGGAACCCCATCCCAGAGACTCCTGTAGAAAGCAGGCTCCTAGGAAACACTTGGCCACTAATGGAATTGGTTCAGCGACCAGCAAGGTCGTCAGAGGGCATTTTGTGATTGCTGCTTCCTTTCAATATAAAGGCCGGTTTGGGGGCACGTCCTGTCCCATTGCCCATTCTGTCCAAATAGGCCTGTCTGATTTGATGGTAACGTTACTTCCAGTTGAAGTGCAGAAATAGTAGGGTTACCATACGTCCGGTTTTTCCCGGACATGTCCGGCTTTTTGGCAATCAATCCCCCGTCCGGGGGGAATTGCCAAAAAGCTGAACATGTCCGGGAAAATGCCGGGCGGGCACTTCCCCTCCCGCGGCTGCTCTGCTCCTCCCCTGACTCTTCGGCTCTGTTTAAGAGCCGAGCTGCCCGAGCGCTATGGGCTTCAGGCAGCCCCCTTGCCTCCGGACCCCAGCCGCCGGCCGGGCACTTCCCTTCCCGGGCTCCGG